>NC_084564.2:43546357-43718857 GCF_033978685.3 Nerophis lumbriciformis
GGCGGCATGTTGTTACAATTTCGCTGCGCTTGTTGAGGGATGACAGGTCTGGACGGTAGATAATAAACAGTTTCTCTTTCAAGCATAGGTTGCATCTTTTATTACCACTATTGTAAGGTGTGCTGGATGCAAGAATTTGCCATGTTATTGAATATTCAACATTATTGTCTTTGAGGTCCCAAATGTGTTTGCTTAGTTCTGTGGTATTTCGCAGGTTTTTGTTCCTGAAAGAAGCCTTGTGGTTGTTCCATCTGGTTTTGAATTCACCCTCGGTTAATCCTACATATGTGTCGGATGTGTTAATGTCCTTGCGTATTACCTTAGATTGGTAGACAACTGATGTTTGTAAGCATCCCCCGTTGAGGGGGCAATCAGGTTTCTTTCGACAGTTACACGCTTCGTTGGTTTTGGAGTCGTTCTGACTGGGGGTCGACGGCTCATTTGCAATTGTTTTGTTGTGGTTTGAGATGATTTGTCGTATATTGTTCATGCAGCTGTAGCTCAATTTGATGTTGTTCTTGTTGAATACTTTTCTTAGGTTGTTGTCTTTGGGAAAGTGTTTGTCAATCAGATTGAGGAATTTGTGTCCAATGTTCGTTGAGACGTTTTTGCTGTATGGGGGGTTGTACCAGATGATGCCGTTTCGTTTTCTGTTCTTTTTTGGCTGGTTTTCTGGCGTGGGTTCATAGGTGAGGGTGAAATTGTATCCGCTTTCATCAAGGGCTTTTTGGTACGGGGGGGTTGCTTGGTCAAATTCAGCTTTGCTAGATGACAGCATCGATAGCCTTTTATTAATTCCGGTAGGTATTCTTTTCGTGGTGGTGGGTGGATGGTTGCTGTCATGGTGTACGTATTGGAGTGTTGTGTTGGGTTTCGTGAATGGTTGGTAGCTGTTATTTCTCAGGTTGAAAGTGACGTCAAGAAAGTTGACGGTTTGCTTGTTGGCTTCAATCGTGATCCGTAGGCCGTTCTCTTTGAAAATTTGGCATATGCGCTTCTTGGTATTCTCGCTGCTCCTTGGCGAGGCGCGACACACTGCCAGTCCGTCATCACGGTAAATACCAAGGTTCAGATTGAGGCTAGCGAGCTGGGAGAGGAGGAAACTCCCAACGAGTTCACACGTTTCTGCTCCGTCAAAACTTCCCATAGTGACGTCAAATGTTGCATTGTTCTTTTTTTGCCATGGTGTACTGTTGTGGATGAGAATGGAGTTTTTTGCGTGGATGATGATGTTTCTTTCGTTGCCTGTGATTGAGTCGTAGTCTGAGGCGGAGTCAGACTACGACTGAGGCGGAGTCAGACTACGACTCAATCACAGGCAACGAAAGAAACATCATCATCCACGCAAAAAACTCCATTCTCATCCACAACAGTACACCATGGCAAAAAAAGAACAATGCAATATTTGACGTCACTATGGGAAGTTTCGACGGAGCAGAAACGTGTGAACTCGTTGGGAGTTTCCTCCTCTCCCAGCTCGCCAGCCTCAATCTGAACCTTGGTATTTACCGTGATGACGGACTGGCAGTGTGTCGCGCCTCGCCAAGGAGCAGCGAGAATACCAAGAAGGGCATATGCCAAATTTTCAAAGAGAACGGCCTACGGATCACGATTGAAGCCAACAAGCAAACCGTCAACTTCCTTGACGTCACTTTCAACCTGAGAAATAACAGCTACCAACCATTCACGAAACCCAACACAACACTCCAATACGTGCACCATGACAGCAACCACCCACCCACCACCACGAAAAGAATACCTACCGGAATTAATAAAAGGCTATCGATGCTGTCATCTAGCAAAGCTGAATTTGACCAAGCAACCCCCCCCCGTACCAAAAAGCCCTTGATGAAAGCCGTTACAATTTCACCCTCACCTATGAACCCACGCCAGGAAACCAACCAAAAAAGAACAGAAAACGAAACAACATCATCTGGTACAACCCCCCCATACAGCAAAAACGTCTCAACTAACATTGGCCACAAATTCCTCAATCTGATTGACAAACACTTTCCCAAAGACAACACCCTAAGAAAAGTATTCAACAAAAACAACATTAAATTGAGCTACAGCTGTATGAACAATATACGACAAATTATCTCAAACCACAACAAAACAATTGCAAATGAGCCGTCGGCCCCCGGACAGAGCGACCCCAAAACCAACAAAGGCTGCAACTGCCGCAAGAAACCTGATTGCCCTCTCAACGGGGGGTGCTTACAAACATCAGTTGTTTACCAATCTAAGGTAACACGCAAGGACATTAACACATCCGACACATATGTAGGATTAACCGAGGGAGAGTTTAAAACCAGATGGAACAATCACAAGGCTTCTTTCAGGAACCAAAACCTGCGGAATACCACAGAACTCAGCAAACACATTTGGGACCTCAAAGACAATAATGTTGAATATTCAATAACATGAAAAATTCTTGCATCCAGCACACCTTACAATAGTGGTAATAAAAGATGCAACCTATGCTTGAAAGAGAAACTGTTTATTATATACCGTCCAGACCTGTCATCCCTCAACAAGCGCAGCGAAATTGTATCAGCATGCCGCCACAGACGGAAACACCTCCTAGGTAACACATGAGCCAATCCCCACGCCCCTACGCCAGCCTGTACCCACCCACTCTGTGTCCTATTTAAACCATGGTATGTGAATGCTCCCATTAAAATCTCCTGATGATTGAGGGAACCCCCCTCATGAAACAGGCCTGTAGAGATGAAATAGTCTTGTGATTTTTTTTCCCACACATACATATATATATATATATATATATATATATATATATATATATATATATATATATATATATATATATACACATATATATCTATATCTACATCCTGAAAATATGCAAACAAAACTGTGTTTGGATAATTGATACTTCAAACTTGCATAAATAAATATTAAGGAATATAACATAACTTGGCTTCTGAGAGCTTCAAAATGTAATGAATAAAATGCTAAAGTTGTTGATAAACAAGCAATTATTTTAATAATTAAATATGGTCATTTTAAATGAATTATTATGATCATTTAAAATTAGTTATTTCAAATATGTTTATTTTAATGTATAATTCTATGGCTGAATGTAATAAGGAGTCAGAAAAAATACAAATAAAAATATAAGTAATTTTGATGTTTTTAGCAAAATATAGTAAATTTTTTTTTTTTTTTTTTTTTTTTTTTATTAATATATATATTTTTTTTTAGGTAAGATAAACATAATAATACAATTTATCTCTAGTCTGGATGATTTAGTTCTTGTCACCCTGTTGTCCTCCCGTCATAAAAAAAAAGGCTGTCCTCACTCAGGTCCGCATGGAGCTGGAGGGGGCGTGGCCTCCAGCTCCGGCTCAAAATCGGGAGATTTTCGGGAGAATATTTGTCCCGGGAGGTTTTCGGGAGAGGCGCTGAATTTCGGGAGTCTCCCGGAAAATTCGGGAGGGTTGGCAAGTATGACTTTAATAGATTAATGTCCTTTTTTTTTTGTTGGAGAACATTTTCTGTATCATAAGATAGCAAAACACCACAAATAGGATCATAAAAACAATACTAAAGCTTCAACTACACACGTAAGAAATGTAACAGATAAAACAAACATTGTTAAATAATTCACTTGCATTAGTTTGCGCTACGTGGGCAGTTTTGACTGCCTAATAGTTGGCAACAAGCCAACCAGCAGGGGAGCTAGTTACCTACATTACCTATCCATCCATCCATCCATCTTCTTCCGCTTATCCGAGGTCGGGTCGCGGGGGCAGCAGCCTAAGCAGAGAAGCCCAGACTTTCCTCTCCCCAGCCACTTCGTCCAGCTCTTCCCGGGGGATCCAGAGGCGTTCCCAGGCCAGCCGGGAGACATGGTCTTCCCAACGTGTCCTGGGTCTTCCCCGTGGCCTCCTACCGGTCGGACATGCCCTAGGCATTCGGGTGGCATCCTGACCAGATGCCCGAACCACCTCACCTGGCGCCTCTCCATGTGGAGGAGCAGCGGCTTTACTCTGAGTTCCTCCCGGATGGCAGAGCTTCTCACCCTATCTCTAAGGGAGAGACCCACCACCTGGCGGAGGAAACTCATTTCGTCCGATTTTACCCGTGATATTGTCCTTTCGGTCATAACCCAAAGCTCATGACCATAGGTGAGGATGGGAACGTAGATCGAACGGTACATTGAGAGCTTTGCCTTCCGGCTCAGCTCCTTCTTCACCACAACGGACCGACACAGCGTCCGCATTACTGAAGACGCCGCACCGATCCGCCTGTCGATCTCACCATCACTCATGAACAAGACTCCGAGGTACTTGAACTCCTCCACTTGGGGCAGGGTCTCCTCCCCAACCCGGAGATGGCACTCCACCCTTTACCGGGCGAGAACCATGGACTCGGACTTGGAGGTGCTGATTCTCATCCCAGTCGCTTCACACTCGGCTGCGAACCGATCCAGTGAGAGCTGAAGATCCTGGCCAGATGAAGCCATTAGGACCACATCACCTGCAAAAAGCAAAGACCTAATCCTGCAGCCACCAAACCAGATCCCATCAAAGCCCTGACTGCGCCTAGAAATTCTGTCCACCAATATTTTCCAAAAGCAGTATAGTATTGTTTTTGATTTATGAGTATACCGCGGTACTTTATTGGTACCAGTATACCATACAGCCCTCGTACACACAACTCTATAGTTTGCACATGATATTTGGTACTTGTTATTTAGGATCTAAGTAGAGCAGGCCCTAAGACTATTAAAAGCTTAGCAAGGGTGTGGCCTCTGCCTATTTTGGAGTGACAGAAAGAAACACTCTGACAAACCGTATCGGTATGGTGTTCAAGTCTTTAATGTAATGGATTCAACAACAAATCAAGCCTCTTACTTGTTGGAACTCCAAGCAGACTGGACCAGCGTCTTCCAGTATGTTATCTTTTAGACCGTGCAGGTACCTGACACTATCACTAGAGTATAGGTTCTAATTGAATGCTGTGTAATGTGCACACCTCTGTCGCAAAGCTGTTCTTCTTTTGCAATTTGGCGTAACATAATCCGTAGCTTTATGTTGTTTTGGACGGAATGCAGCTGTCAAAAGGATCTCTGGAAATCTGCTGATGCTGCGTATCTCCCAAATCTCTTCGATTGCCCGACGAACTTGAGTAACTTGAGTATGATATTGGGCGCAGAGCCTATGATCGGAAAGGATGTTTTTCAAGCTGATGATACTGAATAATTAGTTGGGCAAAGCTCATTAATTATTAAAGGTGTGTAGATTTCAAGGTACTCTGGGATCGCTGTCATCATCGCTTCCTCATGTCATTACGGACAATGTTTAGGCAAAGTGCTAAATTGTGTTCTTTACCATTAGTCTATTTCGATGGTATTGTAATCCATGATGTAGTGTAAATTCGGATTATCCATCCATGCATCCATCCATCTTTTTCCGCTTATCCGAGGTCGGGTCGCGGGGGCAACAGCTTAAGCAGGGAAGCCCAGACTTCCCTCTCCCCAGCCACTTCGTCCAGCTCCTCCCGGGGGATCCCGAGGCGTTCCCAGGCCAGCCGGGAGAGATAGTCTTCCCAGCGTGTCCTGGGTCTTCCCCGTGGCCTCCTACCGGTCGGACGTGCCCGAAACACCTTCCTAGGGAGGCGTTCGGGTGGCATCCTGACCAGATGCTCGAACCACCTCATCTGGCTCCTCTCCATGTGGAGGAGCAGCGGCTTTACTTTGAGCTCCCCCCGAATGACAGAGCATCTCACCCTATCTCTAAGGGAGAGCCCCGCCACTCGGCGGAGGAAACTCATTTCGGCCGCTTGTACCCGTGATCTTGTCCTTTCGGTCATGACCCAAAGCTCATGACCATAAGCGAGGATGGGAACGTAGATCGACCGGTAAATCGAGAGCTTTGCCTTCCGGCTCAGCTCCTTCTTCACCACAACGGATCGATACAGCGTCCGCATTACTGAAGACACCGCACCAATCCGCCTGTCGATCTCACGATCCACTCTTCCCCCACTCGTGAACAAGACTCCGAGGTACTTGAACTCCTCCACTTGGGACAAGACTTCCTCCCCAACCCGGAGATGGCAGTCCACCCTTTTCCGGGAGAGAACCATGGACTCGGACTTGGAGGTGCTGATTCCCATGCCAGTCGCTTCACACTCGGCTGCGAACCGATCCAGTGAGAGCTGAAGATCTTGGCCGGAGGAAGCCATCAGGACCACATCATCTGCAAATAGCAGAGACCTAATCCTGCAGCCACCAAACCAGATCCCCTCAACGCCCTGACTGCGCCTAGAAATTCTGTCCATAAAGGTTATGAACAGAATCGGTGACAAAGGGCAGCCTTGGCGGAGTCCAACCCTCACTGGAAACGTGTCCGACTTACTGCCGGCAATGCGGACCAAGCTCTGACACTGATCATACAGGGAGCGAACTGCCACAATAAGACAGTCCGTTACCCCATACTCTCTGAGCACTCCCCACAGGACTTCCCGGGCTACACGGTCGAATGCCTTCTCCAAGTCCACAAAACACATGTAGACTGGTTGGGCAAACTCCCATGCACCCTCAAGGACCCTGCCCAGAGTATAGAGCTGGTCCACAGTTCCACGACCAGGACGAAAACCACACTGTTCCTCCTGAATCCGAGGTTCGACTATCAATTCGGATTACATTTTTTTAATAAACTTGTGCCAGCAAGGGCCGTATACATACAAATAGAAGGATGCACTTTGATACATTGTGTGCAATAAAGATGCTAAAGTCAGTCCAATCTAAATCAATATATGTAAATATATCCGTACAAAACATTAACACCTTCGCATCATTAGTGCAATGTCTAATACGATTTAAATTCATAATTATTAAAGTTTTTCGGAATATCTTTTTTAGGTTATGCCGAGGGCCATGAGCTGTGTGCCAAAATATTGGGGACTTTGGACACCCTTGGTATCTTCAAATTCATTAAATCGTATTCTAACGACATGTTTGCAGAATAATAGATACAAGTATTGTACAAAACACACACATTAGTAACAGTTGCACAAGCTAATGGGATCTAAATCTAATACACCTTAACATGGTGGAGGAGTTTCAGTACCCAAATGATCCGAGGAGCTATTTTGTCATGGGCTACATGCCCCTGGTAGGGTTTCCCAAGTCAAACTGGTCTAAAGTGATGGGTCAAACTAAGAGCGGTTCAAAAGACTCTTATGGAGAAAATAAAAATCAATCGAGCCGCATCTCGCCTGCTGGGATGAGGATCAGCACCTCCAGTTCTCAGTCGAAAAAGGGTGGACTGGACCCCTCGGGTCGGGAGTGAAGTTCTGCCTCAAGTATCACGGGGTCTTGTTCACGAGTGAGAACAAGAATGGAACGCGAGATTGACAGACGGATCGGTGCAGCGTCTGCAGTGATGCAGTCACTGCACCGGTCAGTCTATGTTCCTACCCTCGCCTATGTGTGGGGTTTCGTTGGCCGGTTCGTCTCGTGGTTCGACGAACAATTGAAGGATAACGACCTGTAAAATCCATTGGCAACAGCCTAAGCAGGGAAGCCCAGACTTCCCTCTCCCCAGCCACTTCATCCAGCTCTTCCCGGGGGATCACGAGGCGTTCCCAGGCCAGCCGGTAAACATAGTCTTTCCAACATGTCCTGGGTCTTCCCCGTGGCCTCCTACTGGTCGAACGTGCCCTAAACACCTTCGCGTGGCATCCTGACCAGATGTCTGAACCACGTCATCTGGCTCCTCTCCATGTGGAGGAGCAGCGGCTTTACTTTGAGCTCCTCCCGGATGACAGAACTTATGGGTCATACTTGTATAGCGCTTTTCTACTTTCAAGGTACTCTATTGACACTATTTCCACATTCACACACTGATGGCGGGAGCTGCCATGCAAGGCCCTAACCACCACCCATCAGGAGCAAGGGTGAAGTGTCTTGCTCAAGGACACAACGGACGTGACAAGGTTGGTAGAAGGTGGGGATTGAACCAGGAACCCTTAGGTTGCTGACACGGCCACTCTCCGAACTGCGCCACCCGTTCCCACTTCTCACCCTATCTCTAAGGGAGAGCCCAACAGACTGTATACAGAAAGTAATTTTTTTAATTGATCAACTTTGTTTTGCTTGCTTTAAGGCTGTTGAACAGAATCGATTCTGTTCATAACTTTTATGGACGGAAGTCAGGGCGTTGAAAGGACCCGGTTCGGTGGTTGCAGCATTAAGTCTCTGCTTTTTGCAGATGTGGTCCTGATGGCTTCATCTGGCCAGGATCTTCAGCTCTCACTGGATCGATTTTCCGCGACTGGGATGAGAATTAGCACCTCCAAATCCGAGTCCATGGTTCTCGCCCGGAAAAGGGTGGAGTGCCATCTCCGGGTTGGGGAAGAGGTATTGCCCCATTTAGTCCACTTGTACCCGTGATCTTGTCCTTTCGGTCATAACCAAAAGCTCATGATCATAGGTGAGGATGGGAACGTAGATCGACCGGTAAATTGAGAGTTTTGCCCGGAAAAGGGTGGAGTGCCATCTCCGGGTTGGGGAGGAGACCCTGCCCCAAGTGGAGGAGTTCAAGTACCTCGGAGTCTTGTTCACGAGTGAGGGAAGAGTGGATCGTGAGATCGACAGGCGGATCGGTGCAGCATCTTCAGTAATGCGGACGCTGTATCGATCCGTTGTGGTGAAGAAGGAGCTGAGCCGGAAGGCAAAGCTCTCAATTTATCGGTCGATCTACGTTCCCATCCTCACCTATGGTCATGAGCTTTGGGTTATGATCGAAAGGACAAGATCACGGGTACAACCGGCAGAAATGAGTTTCCTCCGCCGGGTGGCAGGGCTCTCCCTTAGAGATAGGGTGAGAAGCACTGTCATCCGCGGGGAGCTCAAAGTAAAGCCGCTGCTCCTCCACATCGACAGGAGCCAGATGAGGTGGTTCGGGCATCTGGTCAGGATTCCACCCGATCGCCTCCCTCGGGAGGTGTTTAGGGCACGTCCGACCGGTAGGAGGCCACGGGGAAGACCCAGGACACGTTGGGAAGACTATGTTTCCCGGCTGGCCTGGGAACGCCTCGGGATCCCCCAGGAAGAGCTGGACGAAGTGGCTGGGGAGAGGGAAGTCAGGGCTTCCCTGCTTAAGCTGCTGTCCCTGCGACCCGACCTCGGATAAGTGGAAAAAGATGGATGGATGGATGGATGCCTTCCGACTCAGCTCCTTCTTCACCACAACGGATCGATACAGCGTCCGCATAACTGAAGACGCCGCACCATCTCACGATCCACTCTTCCCTCACTCGTGAACAAGACTCCGAGGTACTTGAACTCCTCCACATGGGGCAAGATCTCTTCCCCAACCCGGAGATGGCACTCCACCCATTTCCCGGCGAGAACCATGGACTCAGATTTGGACTTCACACTCAGCTGCGAACCGATCCAGTGAGAGCTAAAGATCCTGGCCAGATGAAGCCATCAGGACCACATCATCTGCAAAAAGCAGAGACCTAATCCTGCAGCCACCGAACCGGGTCCTCTCAACGCCCTGACGTCTGCCCATAAAAGTTATGAACAGAATCGATTCTGTTCAACAGCCTTAAAGCGAGGAAAACAAAGTTGATCAATTAAAAAAAAGAACTTTCTGTACACAGTCTGTGGATGTGCAAGCATGTGGTGGGACCAACCAAAACACAGCATGAGTTGTGGGAGTCATTGATAACAGTTGGGCAAACATTTGCCACTCACTTTTGATTCCAGTGCAGATAAAAAGGCAGTCACACGTCATAGGAGCTGCTCACACACACACACACACACACGCACACACACACACGCACACGCACACAATCTCTTGTGTAGTCCTGCCAGATTGTGAATGAGTTTACAGGATCATGTTCCCGCTATCTTATCATGACGGATCAGACTTCAGTTCACCAGGAGCGCGACACTGCTGTGATTACAATCTCAGATAGACCGAGCGCCTTTTTTCTTTCACGCTTGTTCACACGTCCCCGCGTGTGATTCACCCGTTGGTGAATTCATTACCATTGCATCCCGGCGATCCATCCGTCATCACACAAAGCCGGAGAGACAAAAAACTGCCATTTTCTTTGCTCCCAAACCACCTTTTTTTGTAAGGAGCAGAAAAGGAAACTAATTAAGAGAAAATGAAACCCAATTAATTTCACACAGAAACCATTCCTGATCCGCATTCAAGTGATTGAATGTGTGTATTTCCCAGAGGACCAGACCTCCATGCTGCTTCTGCTCACATGTACTCCTTCCAACCCACAACTCTATATACTTGTTTTTAGCCTCCATTGTGAACTCTAAAGAAAGAGAAACACCGTCCGCCTTTACAAGATAAGGAAATAAACATCCCCTGCAGTGCATGCAAAAAAATGCTGATGTATGCAAATGAGTTCTTAGTTTAGAAGACTGAGCCTCATTTTGCTTCCTCCTGAAGGGTGACAGTGCACATTGCCTCCCCCTTAATGCTCTTCAGGAGTATTATTTAAGAGAGACGTAGACAAATCGAAGCCTGAAGCTTGGATTTTAAGCCATCATCGTGTCCGGAGGGAACGTTTAGATTTAAAGTCTATTGTGCACATTGAGAAACCCACACAGGTGTTTTTGCTAAAACATGAAGACTACTGGAAAGGAGTGTTTTTTAGGAGCTGAGAATGTGGAAACTTTAGCAATGAAATCCATATTTATTCTATATCACTAAGTCTCTTCTTTCTGCGGATGACGTTGGCTTCATTTAGCCAGCATCTTCAACTCTCGCTGGATCGGTTCCCAGCCGAGTGTAAATCAACTTGAATTAAAATCATCACTTCCAAGTCTGAGTCCATTGATGTCGCTTGGAAAAGGGTGGACTGCCAACTCCGAGTTGGGGACGAGATCCCACCCCAGGTGGAGGAGTTCACGTACCTCGGTGTCTTGTTCACGAGTGAGGGAAGAGTGGATAGTGAGATCGACAGGCAGATCGGTGCGAAATCTGCTGTGATGCAGACTCTACATCAGTCCATTGTGGTGTAAAAGGAGCTGAGCCGGAAGGCAAATCTCTCAATTTACCGATCGATCTACATCCTTATCCTCACTTATGGTTATGAGCTTTGGGTTATGATCAAAAGGACAAGATCACGGGTACAAGCGGCCAAAATGTGTTTCCTCTGTCGAGTGGTGGGGCTCTCCCTTAGAGATATCTTGTGAAGTCTGCTGGGTTGCAGACTCTATATCAGTCCATTGTGGTGTAAAAGGAGCTGAGCCGGAAGGCAAATCTCTCAATCTACCGGTCGATCTACGTCCTTATCCTCACCTACAGTCATGAGCTTTGGGTTATGATCAAAAGGACAAGATCACGGGTACAAGCGGCCAAATTGAGTTTCCTCTGTCGAGTGGTGGGGCTCTCCCTTAGAGATATCTAGCGATATCTGCTGTGATGCAGACTACATCAGTCCATTGTGGTGTAAAATGAGCTGAGCCGGAAGGCAAATCTCTCAATTTACCGGTTGATCTACGTTCTTATCCTCAACTACGGTCTTGAGCTTTGGGTTATATGATCAAAAGGACAAGATCACGGGTACAAGCGGCCAACATAAGTTTCCTCTGTCGAGTGGTGGGGCTCTCCCTTAGAGATATCTAGCGAAATCTGCTGTGATTTGATTGATTCATTGAGACTTGTATTGGTAGATTGCACAGTACAGTACATATTCCGTACAATTGACCACTAAATGGTATCACCCCAATAAGTTTTTCAACTTGTTTAAGTCGGGGTTCACGTTAATCAATTAATGGTAACACGATGCAGACTCTACATCAGTCCATTGTGGTGTAAAAGGAGCTGAGCCGGAAGGCAAATCTCTCAATTTACCGGTCGATCTACGTCCTTATCCTCACCTACAGTCATGAGCTTTGGGTTATGATCAAAACGACAAGATCACGGGTACAAGCGGCCAAATTGAGTTTCCTCTGTCGAGTGGTGGGGCTCTCCCTTGGAGATATCTAGCAAAATCTGCTGTGATTTGATTGATTCATTGAGACTTTTATTAGTAGATTGCACAGTACAGTACATATTCCGTACAATTGACTACTAAATGGTAACACCCGAATAAGTTTTTCAACTTGTTTAAGTCGAGGTCCACGTTAATCAATTCATGGTAACACGATGCAGACTCTACATCAGTCCATTGTGGTGTAAAAGGAGCTGAGCCGGAAGGCAAATCTTTGGGTTATGATCAAAAGGACAAGATCACGGGTACAAGCGGCCAAAATGTGTTTCCTCTGTCGAGTGGTGGGGCTCTCCCTTAGAGATATCTAGTGAAGTCTGCTGTGATGCAGACTCTGCATCAGTCCATTGTGGTGCCAAAGGAGCTGAGCCGGAAGGCAAATCTCTCAATTTACCGGTCGATCTACGTCCTTATCCTCATCTACGGTCATGAGCTTTGGGTTAAGATCAAAAGGACAAGATCACGGGTACAAGCGGCCAAAATTTGTTTCCTCTGTCGAGTGGTGGGGCTCTCCCTTAGAGATATCTAGTGAAGTCTGCTGTGATGCATACTCTACATCAGTACATTGTGGTGCCAAAGGAGCTGAGCCGGAAGGCAAATCTCTCAATTTACCGGTCGATCTACGTCCTTATCCTCATCTACGGTCATGAGCTTTGGGTTAAGATCAAAAGGACAAGATCACGGGTACAAGCGGCCATCCATCTTCTTCCGCTTATCCGAGGTCGGGTCGCGGGGGCAGCAGCCTAAGCAGGGAAGCCCAGACTTCCCTCTCCCCAGCCACTTCGTCCAGCTCCTCCCGGGGGATCCCGAGGCGTTCCCAGACCAACCGGGAGACATAGTCTTCCCAACGTGTCCTGGGTCTTCCCCGTGGCCTCCTACCAGTCGGAGGTGCCCTAAACACCTCCCGAGGGAGGCGATCGGGTGGCATCCTGACCAGATGCCCGAACCACCTCATCTGGCTCCTGTGGAGGAGCAGCGGCTTTACTTTGAGCTCCCCCCGGGTGACAGAGCTTCTCACCCTATCTCTAAGGGAGAGCCCTGCCACCCGGCGGAGGAAACTCATTTGGGCCGCTTGTACCCGTGATCTTGTCCTTTCGGTCATAACCTAAAGCTCATGACCATAGGTGAGGATGGGAACGTAGATCGACCGGTAAATTGAGAGCTTTGCCTTCCGGCTCAGCTCCTTCTTCACCACAACGGATTGATACAGCGTCTGCATTACTGAAGACGCCGCACCAATCCGCCTGTCGATCTCACCATCCACTATTCCCTCACTCGTGAACAAGACTCCGAGGTACTTGAACTCCTCCACTTGGGGCAGGGTCTCCTCCCCAACCCGAAGATGGCATTCCACCCTTTTCCGGGCGAGAACCATGGACTCGGACTTGGAGGTGCTGATTCTCATCCCAGTCGCTTCACACTCGGCTGCGAACCGATCCAGTGAGAGCTGAAGATCCTGGCCAGATGAAGCCATCAGGACCACATCATCTGCAAAAAGCAGAGACCTAATCCTGCAGCCACCAAACCGGATCCCCTCAACGCCTTGACTGCGCCTAGACATTCTGTCCATAAAAGTTATGAACAGAATCGGTGACAAAGGGCAGCCTTGGCGGAGTCCAACCCTCACTGGAAACGTGTCCGACTTACTGCCGGCAATGCGGACCAAGCTCTGACACTGATCATACAGGGAGCGGACTGCCACAATCAGACAGTCCGATACCCCATACTCTCTGAGCACTCCCCACAGGACTTCCCGAGGGACACGGTCGAATGCCTTCTCCAAGTCCACAAAGCACATGTAGACTGGTTGGGCAAACTCCCATGCACCCTCAAGGACCCTGCCGAGAGTATAGAGCTGGTCCACAGTTCCACGACCAGGACGAAAACCACACTGTTCCTCCTGAATCCGAGGTTGGACTATCCGGCGTAGACCTGAATAGACCTTACCGGGAAGGCTGAGGAGTGTGATCCCGCGATAGTTAGAACACACCCTCCGGTTCCCCTTCTTAAAGAGAGGAACCACCACCCCGGTCTGCCAATCCAGAGGTACCGCCCCCGATGTATTATTATTTTAGTATTGTCTGATGAGAAGATTTACTGTATAAAAACGGGCAATACTCTGGTAAGATGTCACTTTCCTGAAATACAACTGTGTTCAGCGCACACAAGATGAGGTTGTTTTAGATCGGATCACGTCACCTTTGGGTGAAATACTTCCAGTTATAAATTTCCTCCTGCTGTCAACACCTGAGGGAAATCTTCAGATTTATATGAAAAAGAGAATGATGGACATATCAGACGTACAACCCAACTTTTGCCACTCTTTATTTATTCTTTTCTTCAGTAGAAATGTCTCATCATTTCTCATCTGGGAATTATCAGACTTTTTCAAAAGTTCACCCTGAGCTATGCACCAAAAAAAAAAAAAAAAGAGGTTAATGTACATCAGCGGTCAGTTGAAAGCCCTCGACTGAGCCATTGCTTAATTTCGTGGCGTACAAACCTTTTGCTCTGCAAAGTAATTGAAAATGGCCTGAAGTCTGACAGCCCAGGAAGAAGCATCACAGCCATTAGGCAGACGGTGAAAAGTCATTTCAGCAATTAGACTGATGATATTTTCTCACCTATTTGAAGGCAATGTTTGTTATGTCATCTTAAAAATAAAGGCATCGCTTCCCTTCTCACTGTACTGTATTTTCCAGACCATAAGGCGCACCGGATTATAAGGCGCATTCATTGTGTCTAAATGTAAAAGACTACAAAATGTTGCATAGACTTCAAGTCCCTTTCTGTCTTTCTCTTTTTTGTGGGCGGTCTTATTTACGTGCCTCCACTTAGACAGCGTCTTCTCCCCCGTCGTCTTTGTTGTAGCGGTGTAGCGTGCAAGGACGGGAGTGGAAGAAGTGTCAAAAGATGGCGCTAACTGTTTTAATGACATTCACACTTGTGTCCCGTGGGGAAAAAAAAACCTCCGACCGGAACTCTAATAATAACTAAAGTTCCTTGGGTGAATAATGTAAAGTCACTACACCGGTATGTTTTAGTGCTTTCATGGCAAGTTTACTGACAGATATAAGTAAGAACTTTACACTACTTTATATTAGAAATGTATGTTTTAGTGTTTTAGGTATGTTTTAGGTATGTTTTTAGGTATGTTTTAGGTATGTTTTAGTGCTTTCATGGCGAGTTTACTGACAGATATAAGTAAGAACTTTACACTACTTTATATTAGAAATGTATATTTTAGTGTTTTAGGTATGTTTTAGGTATGTTTTAGTGCTTTCATGGTGAGTTAACTGACAGATATAAGTAAGAACTTTACACTACTTTATATTAGAAATGTATGTTTTAGTGTTTTAGGTATGTTTTAGGTATGTTTTAGGTATGTTTTAGTGCTTTCATGGCGAGTTTCCTGACAGATATAAGTAAGAACTTTACACTACTTTATATTAGAAATGTATGTTTTAGGTATGTTTTTAGGTATGTTTTAGTGCTTTCATGGCAAGTTTACTGACAGATATAAGTAAGAACTTTACACTACTTTATATTAGAAATGTAGGTTTTAGTGTTTTAGGTATGTTTTAGGTATGTTTTAGTGCTTTCATGGCGAGTTTACTGACAGATATAAATAAGAACTTTACACTACTTTATATTAGAAATGTATATTTTTGTGTTTTAGGTATGTTTTAGGTATGTTTTAGGTATGTTTTTAGGCATGTTTTAGTGCTTTCATGGCGAGTTTACTGACAGATATAAGTAAGAACTTTACTCTACTTTATATTAGAAATGTATGTTTTAGTGTTTTAGGTATGTTTTAGGTATGTTTTTAGGTATGTTTTAGGTATGTTTTAGTGCTTTCATGGTGAGTTTACTGACAGATATAAGTAAGAACTTTACACTACTTTATATTAGAAATGTATGTTTTAGTCTTTTAGGTATGTTTTAGGTATGTTTTTAGGTATGTTTTAAGTATGTTTTAGTGCTTTCATGGCGAGTTTACTGACAGATATAAGTAAGAACTTTACACTACTTTATTTTAGAAATGTATGTTTTAGTGTTTTAGGTATGTTTTAGGTATGTTTTTAGGTATGTTTTAGGACTTTCATGGCGAGTTTACTGACAGATATAAGTAAGAACTTTACACTACTTTATTTTAGAAATGTATGTTTTAGTGTTTTAGGTATGTTTTAGGTATGTTTTTAGGTATGTTTTAGGTATGTTTTAGTGCTTTCATGGCGAGTTTACTGACAGATATAAGTAAGAACTTTACACTACTTTATATTAGAAATGTAGGTTTTAGTCTTTTAGGTATGTTTTAGGTATGTTTTTAAGTATGTTTTAGGTATGTTTTAGTGCTTTCATGGCGAGTTTACTGACAGATATAAGTAAGAACTTTACACTACTTTATATTAGAAATGTATGTTTTAGGTATGTTTTTAGGTATGTTTTAGTGCTTTCATGGCGAGTTTACTGACGGATATAAGTAATAACTTTACACTACTTTATTTTAGAAATGTATGTTTTAGTGTTTTAGGTATGTTTTAGGTATGTTTTTAGGTATGTTTTAGGGCTTTCATGGCGAGTTTACTGACAGATATAAGTAAGAACTTTACACTACTTTATATTAGAAATGTATGTTTTAGTGTTTTAGGTATGTTTTAGGTATGTTTTAGGTATGTTTTAGTGCTTTCATGGTGAGTTAACTGACAGATATAAGTAAGAACTTTACACTACTTTATATTAGAAATGTATGTTTTAGTGTTTTAGGTATGTTTTAGGTATGTTTTAGTGCTTTCATGGCGAGTTTACTGACAGATATAAGTAAGAACTTTACACTACTTTATATTAGAAATGTATGTTTTAGTCTTTTAGGTATGTTTTAGGTATGTTTTTAGTATGTTTTAGTGCTTTCATGGCGAGTTTACTGACAGATATAAGTAAGAACTTTACACTACTTTATATTAGAAATGTATGTTTTAGTCTTTTAGGTATGTTTTTAGGTATGTTTTAGGTATGTTTTAGGTATGTTTTAGTGCTTTCATGGCAAGTTTACTGACAGATATAAGTAAGAACTTTACACTACTTTATTTTAGAAATGTATGTTTTAGTGTTTTAGGTATGTTTTAGGTATGTTTTTAGGTATGTTTTAGGACTTTCATGGCGAGTTTACTGACAGATATAAGTAAGAACTTTACACTACTTTATTTTAGAAATGTATGTTTTAGTGTTTTAGGTATGTTTTAGGTATGTTTTTAGGTATGTTTTAGGTATGTTTTAGTGCTTTCATGGCGAGTTTACTGACAGATATAAGTAAGAACTTTACACTACTTTATATTAGAAATGTATGTTTTAGTCTTTTAGGTATGTTTTAGGTATGTTTTTAGGTATGTTTTAAGTATGTTTTAGTGCTTTCATGGCGAGTTTACTGACAGATATAAGTAAGAACTTTACACTACTTTATATTAGAAATGTATGTTTTAGTCTTTTAGGTATGTTTTTAGGTATGTTTTAAGTATGTTTTAGTGCTTTCATGGCAAGTTTACTGACAGATATAAGTAAGAACTTTACACTACTTTATATTAGAAATGTATGTTTTAGGTATGTTTTTAGGTATGTTTTAGTGCTTTCATGGCGAGTTTACTGACATATATAAGTAATAACTTTACACTACTTTATTTTAGAAATGTATGTTTTAGTGTTTTAGGTATGTTTTAGGTATGTTTTTAGGTATGTTTTAGTGCTTTCATGGCGAGTTTACTGACAGATATAAGTAAGAACTTTACACTACTTTATTTTAGAAATGTAGGTTTTAGTGTTTCAGGTACGTTTTAGGTATGTTTTAGGTATGTTTTAGGTATGTTTTAGTGCTTTCATGGCGAGTTTACTGACAGATATAAGTAAGAACTTTACACTACTTTATATTAGAAATGTATGTTTTAGGTATGTTTTTAGGTATGTTTTAGTGCTTTCATGGCGAGTTTACTGACAGATATAAGTAAGAACTTTACACTACTTTATATTAGAAATGTAGGTTTTAGTCTTTTAGGTATGTTTTAGGTATGTTTTTAGGTATGTTTTAGGTATGTTTTAGTGTTTTCATGGCGAGTTTACTGACAGATATAAGTAAGAACTTTACACTACTTTATATTAGAAATGTATATTTTTGTGTTTTACGTATGTTTTAGGTATGTTTTAGTGCTTTCATGGCGAGTTTACTGACAGTAATAGTAGTAAGTAAACAAACAAAGACTCCTAATTAGTCTATGCAGTAACATATTGTGTCATTTATACACCTATTATTTTGTACACATTATGAGGGACAAACTGTAAAAATTGATTATTAATCCACTTGTTCATTTACTGTTAATATCTGCTTATTTTCTCTTATTAACATGTTCTATCTACACTTCTGTTAAAATGTGATAATCACTTATTCTTCTCTTCTTTGATACTTCACATTAGTTTTGGATGATACCACACATTTAGGTATCGATCCGATACCAAGTACAAACCCCGTTTCCATATGAGTTGGGAAATTGTGTTAGATGTAAATATAAACGGAATACAATGATTTGCAAATCATTTTCAACCCATATTCAGTTGAATATGCTACAAAGACAACATATTTGATGTTCAAACTGATAAACATTTTTTTGTGTGCAAATAATCATTAACTTTAGAATTTGATGGCAGCAACACGTGACAAAGAAGTTGGGAAAGGTGGCAATAAATACTGATAAAGTTGAGGAATGCTCATCAAACACTTATTTGGAACATCCCACAGGTGTGCAGACTAATTGGGAACAGGTGGGTGCCATGATTGGGTATAAAAGTAGATTCCATGAAATGCTCAGTCATTCACAAACAAGGATGGGTCGAGGGTCACCACTTTGTCAACGAATGCGTGAGCAAATTGTTGAACAGTTTAAGAAAAACCTTTCTCAACCAGCTATTGCAAGGAATTTCGGGATTTCACCATCTACGCTCCGTAATATCATCAAAGGGTTCAGAGAATCTGGAGAAATCACTGCACGTAAGCAGCTAAGCCCGTGACCTTCCATCCCTCAGGCTGTACTGCATCCACAAGCGACATCAGTGTGTAAAGGATATCACCACATGGGCTCAGGAACACTTCAGAAACCCACTGTCAGTAACTACAGTTGTTCGCTACATCTGTAAGTGCAAGTTAAAACTCTCCTACGCAAGGCGAAAACCATTTATCAACAACACCCAGAAACGCCGTCGGCTTCGCTGGGCCTGAGCTCATCTAAGATGGACTGATACAAAGTGGAAAAGTGTTCTGTGGTCTGACGAGTCCACATTTCAAATTGTTTTTGGTAACTGTGGACGTCGTGTCCTCCGGACCAAAGAGGAAAAGAACCATCCGGATTGTTATAGGCGCAAAGTGTAAAAGGCAGCATGTGTGATGGTATGGGGGTGTATTAGTGCCCAAGACATGGGTAACTTACACATCTGTGAAGGCGCCATTAATGCTGAAAGGTACATACAGGTTTTGGAGCAACATAGCAACGTTACCTTGGACGCCCCTGCTTATTTCAGCAAGACAATGCCAAGCCGCGTGTTACATCAACGTGGCTTCATAGTAAAAGAGTGCGGGTACTAGACTGGCCTGCCTGTAGTCCAGACATTGAAAATGTGAAGCCTAAAATAGCACAACGGAGACCCCCGGACTGTTGAACAACTTAAGCTGTACATCAAGCAAGAATGGGAAAGAATTCCACCTGAGAAGCTTCAAAAATGTGTCTCCTCAGTTCCCAAACCTTTACTGAGTGTTGTTAAAAGGAAAGGCCATGTAACACAGTGGTGAACATGCCCTTTCCCAACTACTTTGGCACGTGTTGCAGCCATGAAATTCTAAGTTAATTATTATTTGCAAAAAACAAATAAAGTTTATGAGTTTGAACATCAAATATGTTGTCTTTGTAGTGGGTCGAAAATGATTTGCAAATCATTGTATTCCGTTTATATTTACATCTAACACAATTTCCCAACTCATATGGAAACGGGGTTTGTAGTTACAGGATCATACATTGGTCATTATTTAAGTCCAGGGACATATTTCCTGACTTTAAAGTACCAATAATAGTCACACACACACACTAGGTGTGGCAAAATTATAATCTGCATTTGACCCATCACCCTTGATCACCACCGGGGAGGTGAGGAGAGCAGTGAGCAGCAGCGGTGGCCGCGCCCGGTAATCATTTTTTGGTGATTTAACCCCCAATTCCAACCCTTAGATGCTGAGTGCCAAGCAGGGAGGTAATGGCTCCCATTTTTATAGTCTTTGCTATGACTCGGCCGGGGTTTGAACTCAACCTAACATCCCTAGTGTGTGAATGTTGTCTATCTGTGATGAGGTGGCGACTTGTCCGAACGCAGCTGGGCTCCAGCAACCTCCACGACCTCAAGAGGGACAAGCGGTAGGAAATACAGGTAAAAGCCAGTAAATTAGAATATTTGGAAAAACTTGATTTATTTCAGTAATTGCATTCAAAAGGTGTAACTTGTACATTATATTTATTCATTGCACACAGACTGATGCATTCAAATGTTTATTTCATTTAATTTTGATGATTTGAAGTGGCAACAAATGAAAATCCAAAATTCCGTGTGTCACAAAATTAGAATATTACTTAAGGCTAATACAAAAAAGGGATTTTTAGAAATGTTGGCCAACTGAAAAGTATGAAAATGAAAAATATGAGCATGTACAATACTCAATACTTGGTTGGAGCTCCTTTTGCCTCAATTACTGCGTTAATGCGGCGTGGCATGGAGTCGATGAGTTTCTGGCACTGCTCAGGTGTTATGAGAGCCCAGGTTGCTCTGATAGTGGCCTTCAACTCTTCTGCGTTTTTGGGTCTGGCATTCTGCATCTTCCTTTTCACAATACCCCACAGATTTTCTATGGGGCTAAGGTCAGGGGAGTTGGCGGGCCAATTTAGAACAGAAATACCATGGTCCGTAAACCAGGCACGGGTAGATTTTGCTCTGTGTGCAGGCGCCAAGTCCTGTTGGAACTTGAAATCTCCATCTCCATAGAGCAGGTCAGCATGAAGTGCTCTAAAACTTGCTGGTAGACGGCTGCGTTGACCCTGGATCTCAGGAAACAGAGTGGACCGACACCAGCAGATGACATGGCACCCCAAACCATCACCCAACCATGCAAATTTTGCATTTCCTTTGGAAATCGAGGTCCCAGAGTCTGGAGGAAGACAGGAGAGGCACAGGACCACGTTGCCTGAAGTCTAGTGTAAAGTTTCCACCATCAGTGATGGTTTGGGGTGCCGTGTCATCTGCTGGTGTCGGTCCACTCTGTTTCCTGAGATCCAGGGTCAACGCAGCCGTCTACCAGCAAGTTTTAGAGCACTTCATGCTTCCTGCTGCTGACCTGCTCTATGGAGATGGAGATTTCAAGTTCCAACAGGACTTGGCGCCTGCACACAGCGCAAAATCTACCCGTGCCTGGTTTACGGACCATGGTATTTCTGTTCTAAATTGGCCCGCCAACTCCCCTGACCTTAGCCCCATAGAAAATCTGTGGGGTATTGTGAAAAGGAAGATGCAGAATGCCAGACCCAAAAACGCAGAAGAGTTGAAGGCCACTATCAGAGCAACCTGGGCTCTCATAACACCTGAGCAGTGCCAGAAACTCATGGACTCCATGCCACGCCGCATTAACGCAGTAATTGAGGCAAAAGGAGCTCCAACCAAGTATTGAGTATTGTACATGCTCATATTTTTCATTTTCATACTTTTCAGTTGGCCAACATTTCTAAAAATCCCTTTTTTGTATTAGCCTTAAGTAATATTCTAATTTTGTGACACACGGAATTTTGGATTTTCATTTGTTGCCACTTCAAATCATCAAAATTAAATGAAATAAACATTTGAATGCATCAGTCTGTGTGCAATGAATAAATATAATGTACAAGTTACACCTTTTGAATGCAATTACTGAAATAAATCACGTTTTTCAAAATATTCTAATTTACTGGCTTTTACCTGTAGATGGATATAATCTAAATGCAGTTTTTTTTCTACCGACGTCATCCCCGTAACTTTGAGGTGTGTTTCTTTTATGAAGACTGTTGCATCTTGTTTAATGAAATGGTTGTCATCATTATTATATTCTCACATGTGTTGAGTTCCCACAGGAACGTTTGGGCTAACCTCACTTTTAAAATGCCTTAAACCTTAAAATGTCCATCAAGTCTCCATCCACGGGGGAAATATCCGTATAGAGTGAGCTTAGAGGGCTCTCAGGTGTCCACCACAGAAGTCTTTTTAATCATATGAAATGTACTCAATCCATATTTCCTTTTTTTTTGACATCATCAGTCATTTTGAGGTATAACAAAAAGTCTCCCGCAGTCTTCCATCTCTCTGGCCAAAAGTCCAACTGAGTTTCCTGCTTTTTTAGCAAAGGATGTTAGACTGCTATGCAACTCTATTCAAGTTTAAACATCTGTACTCTACTTTTATTCATTTGCTGCACTACCACCTATATATTCTGCAAAAACATTTGCCACAGAAATAAACAAACATGTTTTATTAATAATTACACTAGTACCTCAAGGTTACAAACCTAATTGGTTCTGTGCATAGCTCTTAACTCAAAACACGTGTATCGCATATCAATGTTAGCCATTGAAATGAATCAACATCTTAAAAGAAAAACACCATTTTAGTAAAATAGTAATGTGATAGAATGTGAAACCAGTTTTATGAATTAATGTGATAATAACATACTGTCATGTCTGTGTAATCATGTTTTGTTTAGTTATAGGACTCTTTAGTTTCTGTATTTTCACTCCCTTGTCTTGTTTCCATGATTACCCCATTAGTTTCACCTGTTCCACGTTTGGACTCATTGTGCACTCTTGATTGTCACCATAGCAACCCATTAGTTTTCACCTGTCACGTCACGCACCAGTTTCACGTCTTGAGTCACGCACCTGTTTTCGTTAATCATGTCTGTAGTATTTAAGTTCAGTGTTTTTCAGTTTGTCTTCCTGACGACCTCACCACATTTATGCTCTGTCCATTCTTTCCATGTCCATTCCTCAAGCAACTATTTTTGTCCAAGCCAAGTAAGTTTTTGTTCCATGTTTATAGTCTTTTTGGTTTCATAGTTTGTTCTCCGCCATTGTGCGTGTTTTTTCGTTTGTACTTTTTTGCTATAGTCTTTTGGTTTCATAGTTTATTCTCCGCCACTGTGCGCGCTTTTCGTTTGTACTTTTTTTTGATATATTAATAAATCATGTACCTTCATGCCCGTCTCGCCCGAGCCAACTTTCCGTTGCATCCCGGAAAAGCAAACACCCAAGATCAAGTCATGACACATACATTATTTATCTTGGAGAGTAGATTTCTACCATATCCTTCCAGTTATTTTCTTTTGTTTATTTATTTTGTCAAAGACACCATCAGCAGCTTCTACATATTTTCATGAATAAATGTCCACCGTTTGAATATTATTTTAACGTGCTTCAGAATGGTGCAAACTAGCAGTTATACACTCAATTTTAATTTTTTATTTTTTTATTTTTTTGGTTTGTATCTCAACGACACCTCCACCCCTTAAAAAAAGAAGAGAAAAACAGCAAAAAAATAAATAAAGAAAAACACAATTTTAGTAAAATAGTAACGTGATAGAATGTGAAACCAGTTTTATGAATTAATGTGATAATAACGCACATTATTTATCTTGGAGAGTAGATTTCTACCATATCCTTCCAGTTATTTTATTTTATTTTATTTTTTTGTCAAACACACCATCAGCAGCTTCTACATATTTTCATGAATAAATGTCCACCGTTTGAATATTATTTTTAACGTGCTTCAGAATGGTGCAAACTAGCAGTTATATACTCAATTTTTATTTTTTATTTTTTCGTTTGTATCCCAACGACACCTCCACCCCTTGAAAAAAGAAGAGAAAAACAGCAAAACAATAAATAAATAAAAACACAATTTTAGTAAAATAGTAATGTGATAGAATGTGAAACCAGTTTTATGAATTAATGTGATAATAACATACATTATTTATCTTGGAGAGTAGATTTCTACCATATCCTTCCAGTTATTTTCTTTTATTATTTTTTTCGTCAAACACACTATCAGCAGCGTCTACATATTTTCACGAATAAATGTCCACCGTTTGAATATTATTTTAACGTGCTTCAGAATGGTGCAAACTAGCAGTTACACTCAATTTTTATTTTTTATTTTTTCGTTTGTATCCCAACGACACCTCCACCCCTTAAAAAAAGAAGAGAAAAACAGCAAAAAAATAACTAAAGAAAAACACAATTTTAGTAAAATAGTAATGTGATAGAATGTGAAACCAGTTTTATGAATTAATGTGATAATAACGCACATTATTTATCTTGGAGAGTAGATTTCTACCATATCCTTCCGGTTATTTTATTTTATTTTATTTTTTTGTCAAACACACCATCTGCAGCTTCTACATATTTTCACGAATAAATGTCCACCGTTTGAATATTATTTTAACGTGCTTCAGAATGGTGCAAACTAGCAGTTATACATTCAATTTTAATTTTTTTGTTTGTATCCCAACGACACCTCCACCCCTTAAAAAAAGAAGAGAAAAACAGCAAAAAAATAAATAAAGAAAAATACAATTTTAGTAAAATAGTAATGTGATAGAATGTGGAACCAGTTTTATGAATTAATGTGATAATAACGCACATTATTTATCTTGGAGAGTATATTTCTACCATATCCTTCCAGTTATTTTATTTTATTTTATTTTTTTGTCAAACACACCATCAGCAGCTTCTACATATTTTCATGAATAAATGTCCACCGTTTGAATATTATTTTAACGTGCTTCAGAATGGTGCAAACTAGCAGTTATACATTAAATTTTTATTTTTTTGTTTGTATCCCAACGACACCTCCACCCCCTTAAAAAAAGAAGAGAAAAACAGCAAATAAATAAATAAAGAAAAACACAATTTTAGTAAAATAGTAATGTGATAGAATGTGAAACCAGTTTTATGAATTAATGTGATAATAACGCACATTATTTATCTTGGAGAGTAGATTTCTACCATATCCTTCCAGTTATTTTCTTTTATTTATTTATTTTGTCAAACACACCATCAGCAGCTTCTACATATTTTCACGAATAAATGTCCACCGTTTGAATATTATTTTAACGTGCTTCAGAATGGTGCAAACTAGCAGTTATACACTCAATTTTTTTTAATTTTTTTTTCGTTTGTATCCCAACGACACCTCCACCCCCTTAAAAAAAGAAGAGAAAAACAGCAAAAAAAATAAATAAAGAAAAACACAATTTTAGTAAAATAGTAATGTGATAGAATGTGAAACCAGTTTTATGAATTAATGTGATAATAACGCACATTATTTATCTTGGAGAGTAGATTTCTACCATATCCTTCCAGTTATTTTCTTTTATTTATTTTTTTTGTCAAACACACCATCAGCAGCTTCTACATATTTTCATGAATAAATGTCCACCGTTTGAATATTATTTTAACGTGCTTCAGAATGGTGCAAACTAGCAGTTATACACTCAATTTTTATTTTTTATTTTTTCGTTTGTATCCCAACGACACCTCCACCCCTTAAAAAAAGAAGAGAAAAACAGCAAAAAAATAAATAAAGAAAAACACAATTTTAGTAAAATAGTAACGTGATAGAATGTGAAACCAGTTTTATGAATTAATGTGATAAGAACGCACATTATTTATCTTGGAGAGTAGATTTATACCATATCCTTCCAGTTATTTTCTTTTATTTTATTTTTTTGTCAAACACACCATCAGCAGCTTCTACATATTTTCATGAATAAATGTCCACCGTTTGAATGTTATTTTAACGTGCTTCAGAATGGTGCAAACTAGCAGTTATACACTCAATTTTTATTTTTTTGTTTGTATCCCAACGACACCTCCACCCCTTAAAAAAAGAAGAGAAAAACAGCAAAAAAATAAATAAAGAAAAACACAATTTTAGTAAAATAGTAATGTGATAGAATGTGAAACCAGTTTTATGAATTAATGTGATAATAACGCACATTATTTATCTTGGAGAGTAGATTTCTACCATATCCTTCCAGTTATTTTCTTTTGTTTATTTATTTTGTCAAAGACACCATCAGCAGCTTCTACATATTTTCATGAATAAATGTCCACCGTTTGAATAATATTTTAACGTGCTTCAGAATGGCGCAAACTAGCAGTTATACACTCAATTTTTATTTGTTATTTTTTTGTTTGTATCCCAACGACACCTCCAACCCTTAAAAATAGAAGAGAAAAACAGCAAAAAAATAAATAAAGAAAAACACAATTTTAGTAAAATAGTAATGTGATAGAATGTGAAACCAGTTTTATGAATTAATGTGATAATAACGCACATTATTTATCTTGGAGAGTAGATTTCTACCATATCCTTCCAGTTATTGTCTTTTATTTATTTTTTTGTCAAACACACCATCAGCAGCTTCTACATATTTTCATGAATAAATGTCCACCGTTTGAATATTATTTTAACGTGCTTCAGAATGGTGCAAACTAGCAGTTATAAACTCAATTTTTATTTTTTATTTTTTCGTTTGTATCCCAACGACACCTCCACCCCTTAAAAAAAGAAGAGAAAAACAGCAAAAAAATAACTAAAGAAAAACACAATTTTAGTAAAATAGTAATGTGATAGAATGTGAAACCAGTTTTATGAATTAATGTGATAATAACGCACATTATTTATCTTGGAGAGTAGATTTCTACCATATCCTTCCAGTTATTTTCTTTTATTTATTTTTTTGCCAAACACACCATCAGCAGCTTCTACATATTTTCATGAATAAATGTCCACCGTTTGAATATTATTTTAACGTGCTTCAGAATGGTGCAAACTAGCAGTTATACATTCAATTTTTATTTTTTTGTTTGTATCCAACAACACCTCCACCCCTTAAAAAAGAAGAGAAAAACAGCAAAAAAATAAATAAAGAAAAACACAATTTTAGTAAAATAGTAATGTGATAGAATGTGAAACCAGTTTTATGAATTAATGTGATAATAACGCACATTATTTATCTTGGAGAGTAGATTTCTACCATATCCTTCCAGGTATTTTCTTTTATTTATTTATTTTGTCAAACACACCATCAGCAGCTTCTACATATTTTCATGAATAAATGTCCACCGTTTGAATAGTATTTTAACGTGCTTCAGAATGGTGCAAACTAGCAGTTATACACTCAATTTTTATTTTTTTGTTTGTATCCCAACGACACCTCCACCCCTTAAAAAAAGAAGAGAAAAACAGCAAAAAAATAAATAAAGAAAAACACAATTTTAGTAAAATAGTAACGTGATAGAATGTGAAACCAGTTTTATGAATTAATGTGATAATAACGCACATTATTTATCTTGGAGAGTAGATTTCTACCATATCCTTCCAGTTATTTTTTTTATTTTTTATTTTTTTGTCAAACACACCATCAGCAGCTTCTACATATTTTCATGAATAAATGTCCACCGTTTGAATATTATTTTAACGTGCTTCAGAATGGTGCAAACTAGCATTTATTTTTTTATTTTTTTTTGTTTGTATCTTAACGACACCTCCACCCCTCAAAAAAAAGAAGAGAAAAACAGCAAAACAATAAATAAAAAAAAAATAATATTTACAAATTAAAAAAATAAAAATGAAATAGTAATAACAATAATAACAAAATAAAATAATATAAAACAGATAGAAAATAAATAAATAGGAAACAAACTATAAACATATAGGGAGTGCCGTATTTCCTTGAATTTCCGCCGGGTCAAACTCGTCACGTCACGGGTGACACTTCACCTGTCATCATTTTCAAAATGGAGGAGGCTGATTTCAATCGTTTAAAATCGCATAAAGGGAAGAAGATAAAGAGCTATTCAGTAGTGTCATGTCTGTGTAATCATGTTTTCTTTTAGTCATGTCATGTTTTGTTTTGTTTAGTTATTGGACTCTTTAGTTTCTGGCTTTTCACTCCCTTGTCTTGTTTCCATAGTTACCCATTAGTTTCACCTGTTCCACGTTTGGACTCATTGTGCACTCTTGTTTGTCACCATAGCAACCCATTAGTTTTCACCTGCCCTCACGACTCACGCAACTGTCTTTAATCATGTCACTATTATTTAAACCCATTGTTGCCAGGCTGTCTGCCTGGCGACATCATACCCCTGTCACACTCTGTTTACCTCTGCGTACTTCATGCCCTGTCCAAGTAAGTTTTTTCGATTCATCCCACAGTTAGCGACTTTTGTTCATGTCCTTCGTATTTTGCCCACGTGCAAGTATTGGTTTCATTTGTCAAGTTTGTACTTCCGCCTTGTGCGCACCTTTAGTTTGTTCTTTTTGTTATAGTAAAATTAAATACGTCTTCACCTTCACGCCATGTCTGGTCCAAATGTTCATTCGCACCACGGGAGAACAAACCACGCCATAGTCCTGTCATGTCTGTGTAATCATGTTTTGTTTTAAGTCGTGTTTTGTTTAGTTTCTGGTTTTTCACCCCCTTGTCTTGTTTGCATGATTACCCATTAGTTTCACCTGTTCCACGTTTGGACTCATTGTGCACTCTTGATTGTCACCATAGCAACCCATTAGTTTTCACCTGTCACGTCACGCACCTGTTTCACGTCTTGAGTCACGCACCTTTTTTCGTTAATCATGTCTGTAGTATTTAAGTTCAGTGTTTTTCAGTTTGTCTTCCTGACGACCTCACCACATTTATGCTCTGTCCATTCTTTCCATGTCCATTCCCCAAGCAACTATTTTTGTCCAAGCCAAGTAAGTTTTTGTTCCATGTTTATAGTCTTTTTGGTTTCATAGTTTGTTCTCCGCCATTGTGCGTGTTTTTTCGTTTGTACTTTTTTGCTATAGTCTTTTGGTTTCATAGTTTATTCTCCGCCACTGTGCGCACTTTTCGTTTGTTCGTTGTTTTTTTGAGATATTAATAAATCATGTACCTTCATTCCCGTCTCGCCCGAGCCAACTTTCCGTTGCATCCCGGAAAAGCAAACACCCAAGATCAAGTCATGACACATACATTATTTATCTTGGAGAGTAGATTTCTA
This sequence comes from Nerophis lumbriciformis, assembly GCF_033978685.3. Lineage (NCBI taxonomy): Eukaryota > Metazoa > Chordata > Actinopteri > Syngnathiformes > Syngnathidae > Nerophis > Nerophis lumbriciformis. Next base: position 43,575,505 of record NC_084564.2, read on the forward strand.
CCATATCCTTCCAGTTATTGTCTTTTATTTATTTATTTGTCAAACACACCATCAGCAGCTTCTACATATTTTCATGAACCGTTTGAATGGTATTTTAACATGCTTCAGAATGGTGCAAACTAGCAGTTATACACTCAATTTGTATTTTTAATTTTTTAATTTTTTTGTTTGTATCCCAACGACACCTCCACCCCCTTAAAAAAAGAAGAGAAAAACAGCAAAAAAATAAATAAATAAATAATAATATTTACAAAATTAAAAAAATAAAAATGAAATAGTAATAACAATAATAAAAAATTAAATAAAATAAAACAGATAGAAAATAAATAAATAGGAAACAAACTATAAACATAAAGGGAGTACCGTATTTCCTTGAATTGCCGCCGGGTATATAGTATGCGCCTGCCTAGAATTACCGCCGGGTCAAACTCGTTTCGCAAAATAATTAGCGCATGCTTAGCATTACCGCCGGCTCAGGATTAACGCCGGGTCAAACTTGTTTCGCAAAATATTATTTTTATTAGCGCATGTCTCAAACTCGTCACGTCACGGGTGACACTTCACTTGTCATCATTTTCAAAATGGAGGAGGCTGATTTCAATACTTTAAAATTGCATAAAGGGAAGAAGATAAAGAGCTATTCAGTAGGATTTAAGGTCCAAGCTATTGAATGTGCTAAAATGAACGGTAAGCAGCTCTGTTTTATTAAAATATCGTAGCTGCAAATATGAGTCATTAAATGACTCCCGCCTCCTGGTGGTAGAGGGCGCTAGTGATCCTTCTTGCGACTACTCGGCTGCAGAAGAAGTGACAACAAGCAGCAACAGTTTATTTTTTCCTCTCGCTTGCACTTTTAACATGGAGGATTACATATCTAAAATAAAACAGTTTTCTAAACTGGACTCTCAATGGAAGCAGGAGGTAATAATTAAAGGAAGATCTTCATCGAGACTTTTAAAACTGCAGAAAGATAAGGAAGACTTCTATAAACAAGTTATCGATGCTTTTGTTCAGAAGGAGCTGCGCATGGACTTCATTTATAAGTAAAGGTAAGACCATAATAATGTTTTTTTTAATTAAATGTGCTTTTCACGATGGTATCCTTACATCACACTCAAATTTATAAGCGCAGGCCTAAATTTACCGCATGGTAAGCGCCGGAGTGAGAAGAGGTTTTAAATTAATTACCGGCCCGGAGCCAATTCAAGGAAATACGGTATTTTTTTTTAAAACAGTAATTTAATTACAATTCAATTAACTAATTCGGGAACACAAAATCAGGCTTATGGGGCCTGACATAATTGACCCAGTTTTCCCAGTATGAAGTAAACTTTTCCAATTTATAATTAATAAAAGCCGTTATCTTCTGAAGGAGTCCTATCGGGTTCTTTTGGCTCATAGGACTCCTGAGGCAGCGGACAGGTACCGACAGGCCAAGCGGTGTGCGGCTTCAGCGGTTGCGGAGGCAAAAACTCGGACATGGGAGGAGTTCGGGGAAGCCATGGAAAACGACTTCCGGACGGCTTCGAAGCGATTCTGGACCACCATCAGCCGCCTCAGGAAGGGGAAGCAGTGCACTATCAACACTGTGTATGGTGAGGATGGTGTTCTGCTGACCTCGACTGTGGATGTTGTGGATCGGTGGAGAGAATACTTCGAAGACCTCCTCAATCCTACCAACACGTCTTCCTATGAGGAAGCAGTGCCTGGGGAATCTGTGGTGGGCTCTTCTATTTCTGGGGCTGAGGTTGCTGAGGTAGTTAAAAAGCTCCTCGGTGGCAAGGCCCCGGGGGTGGATGAGATCCGCCCGGAGTTCCTTAAGGCTCTGGATGCTGTGGGGCTGTCTTGGTTGACAAGACTCTGCAGCATCGCGTGGACATCGGGGGCGGTACCTCTGGATTGGCAGACCGGGGTGGTGGTTCCTCTCTTTAAGAAGGGGAACCGGAGGGTGTGTTCTAACTATCGTGGGATCACACTCCTCAGCCTTCCCGGTAAGGTCTATTCAGGTGTACTGGAGAGGAGGCTACGCCGGATAGTCGAACCTCGGATTCAGGAGGAACAGTGTGGTTTTCGTCCTGGTCGTGGAACTGTGGACCAGCTCTATACTCTCGGCAGGGTCCTCGAGGGTGCATGGGAGTTTGCCCAACCAGTCTACATGTGCTTTGTGGACTTGGAGAAGGCATTCGACCGTGTCCCTCGGGAAGTCCTGTGGGGAGTGCTCAGAGAGTATGGGGTATCGGACTGTCTGATTTTGGCGGTCCGCTCCCTGTATGATCGGTGTCAGAGCTTGGTCCGCATTTCCGGCAGTAAGTCGGACACGTTTCCAGTGAGGGTTGGACTCCGCCAAGGCTGCCCTTTGTCACCGATTCTGTTCATAACTTTTATGGACAGAATGTCTAGGCGCAGTCAAGGCGTTGAGGGGATCTGGTTTGGTGGCTGCAGGATTAGGTCTCTGCTTTTTGCAGATGATGTGGTCCTGATGGCTTCATCTGGCCAGGATCTTCAGCTCTCGCTGGATCGGTTCGCAGCCGAGTGTGAAGCGACTGGGATGAGAATCAGCACCTCCAAGTCCGAGTCCATGGTTCTCGCCCGGAAAAGGGTGGAGTGCCATCTCCGGGTTGGGGAGGAGATCTTGCCCCAAGTGGAGGAGTTCAAGTACCTCGGAGTCTTGTTCACGAGTGAGGGAAGAGTGGATCGTGAGATCGACAGGCGGATCGGTGCGGCATCTTCAGTTATGCGGACGCTGTATCGATCTGTTGTGGTGAAGAAGGAGCTGAGCCGGAAGGCAAAGCTCTCAATTTACCGGTCGATCTACGTTCCCATCCTCACCTATAGTCATGAACTTTGGGTTATGACCGAAAGGACAAGATCACGGGTACAAGCGGCCGAAATGAGTTTCCTCCGCCGGGTGGCAGGGCTCTCCCTTAGAGATAGGGTGAGAAGCTCTGTCATCCGGGGGGAGCTCAAAGTAAAGCCGCTGCTCCTCCACATCGAGAGGAGCCAGATGAGGTGGTTCGGGCATCTGGTCAGGATGCCACCCGATCGCCTCCCTCGGGAGGTGTTTAGGGCACGTCCGACTGGTAGGAGGCCACGGGGAAGACCCAGGACACGTTGGGAAGACTATGTCTCCCGGCTGGCCTGGGAACGCCTCGGCATCCCCCGGGAGGAGCTGGACGAAGTGGCTGGGGAGAGGGAAGTCTGGGCTTCCCTGCTTAGGCTGCTGCCCCCGCGACCCGACCTCGGATAAGCGGAAGAAGATGGATGGATGGATGGATGGTTATCTTCTGCATTTTATATAAATGTCCATTTTGATTTCCATCCACAGCTTTCCTGTATTATCCATTTCCTTTTTACAAGCCACTAGTAGGATATCCATTCAGTGTTTCTCTTTGTTCAGCCAGAAAAAACAGAATTGCTCTTTCACGTTTTTAAATGATTTATTTATTTAATTCAATGACGAAGATCCACTTTTTCCTCCTCAGCTCTGTTCTTTATGCTCACTTTCTTCCTAACAAAGTTATGTCCATTTCTAGCTGAACGCTTATGTAAGACTGAAGGTTTGGCATTTGCTACGCCAACTCAAGGCGGGATAATATTCTGCTCCTTCACCTATCTAAAAAAAAAGGTACATTTTATCAGAGAGAGTTTTCTATATAATGCAGAGCAGTTCACTCATAATAATAATAAACATATAGTTAAATGAATACTGTCATGACTTGGTCCGGGGTGTGTGCTTTTCCAGGATGCAACGGGAAAGTTGGCTCGTGCGAGACGGGAATGAAGGTACATGATTTATTATTATCAAAAAAAGGAATCAATGAAAGCGCGCACAGTGGCGGAGAATAAACTATAAAACCAAAAGACTATAGCAAAAAGTACAAACAAAAAACACGCACAATGGCGGAGAACAAACTATGAAACCAAAAAGACTATAAACATGGAACAAAAACTTACTTGGCTTGAGGAATTGACATGAAAAGAAGCATCAGGCATGGACAGAGCATAAATGTGTTGTGAGGTCGTCAGGACGAACAACAGAAAATGAATGAACTTAAATACTTATGGACATGATTAACAACAGGTGCGTGACTCAAAACAGGTGCGTGACATGACAGGTGAAACTATGGTGACAAAACAAAACAAAAGTGCACAAAAAGTCCAAAAATAAAACCTGATCACACAGACATGACAAATACCTCTCTGAGGGTGTGTTTAGAAACAGTTTATTCTCTTCAACACTCTTGAAAACAACCCCCTGTATCATGACTGCATCCTCAAGTATCATGGCTGCATCTTCAAGTATCATGACTGCATCTTCAAGTATCATGGCAGCATCTTCAAGTATCATGGCTGCATCCTCAAGTATCATGGCTGCATCATGGTGGAGGGTGTGTCAGTGGATGGTGGAAGGTTTGTCAGTCGATAGCGGAGGGTGTGTCAGTCGATAGCGGAGGGTGTGTCAGTGGATGGTGGAGGGTGTGTCAGTGGATGGTGGAGGGTGTGTCAGTGGATGGTGGAGAGTGTGTCAGTGGATGGTGGATAGTGTGTCAGTGGATGGTGGAGAGTGTGTCAGTGGATGGTGGAGGGTGTGTCAGTGGATGGTGGAGGGTGTGTCAGTGGATGGTGGAGAGTGTGTCAGTGGATGGTGGAGGGTGTGTCAGTGGATGGTGGAGGGTGTGTCAATGGATGGTGGAGGGTGTGTCAGTGGATGGTGGAGAGTGTGTCAGTGGATGGTGGAGGGTGTGTCAGTGGATGGTGGAGGGTGTGTCAGTGGATGGTGGAGAGTGTGTCAGTGGATGGTGGAGGGTGTGTCAGTCCATGGTGGAGGGTGTGTCAGTGGATGGTGGAGGGTGTGTCAGTGGATGGTGGAGGGTGTGTCAGTGGATGGTGGAGGGTGTGTCAGTGGATGGTGGAGAGTGTGTCAGTGGATGGTGGAGAGTGTGTCAGTGGATGGTGGAGGTTGTGTCAGTGGATGGTGGAGGGTGTGTCAGTGGATGGTGGAGAGTGTGTCAGTGGATGGTGGAGAGTGTGTCAGTGGACGGTGGAGGGTGTGTCAGTGGATGATGGAGTGTGTGTCAGTGGATGGTGGAGGGTTTGTCAGTGGATGGTGGAGGGTGTGTCAGTGGATGGTGGAGGGTGTGTCAGTGGATGGTGGAGAGTGTGTCTGTGGATGGTGGAGAGTGTGTCAGTAGATGGTGGAGGGTGTGTCAGTGGATGGTGGAGGGTGTGTCAGTGGATGGTGGAGAGTGTGTCAGTCCATGGTGGAGGGTGTGTCAGTGGATGGTGGAGAGTGTGTCAGTGGATGGTGGAGGATGTGTCAGTGAATGGTGGAGGGTGTGTCAGTGGATGGTGGAGAGTGTGTCAGTGGATGGTGGAGAGTGTGTCAGTGGACGGTGGAGAGTGTGTCAGTGGATGGTGGAGGGTGTGTCAGTCCATGGTGGAGGGTGTGTCAGTGGATGGTGGACGGTGTGTCAGTGGATGGTGGAGAGTGTGTCAGTGGACGGTGGAAAGTGTGTCAGTGGATGGTGGAGGGTGTGTCAGTCCATGGTGGAGGGTGTGTCAGTGGATGGTGGACGGTGTGTCAGTGGATGGTGGAGAGTGTGTCAGTGGATGGTGGAGGGTGTGTCATTGGATGGTGGAGGGTGTGTCAGTGGAGGGTTTGTCAGTGGATGGTGGAGGGTGTGTCAGTGGATGGTGGAGAGTGTGTCAGTCCATGGTGGAGAGTGTGTCAGTCCATGGTGGAGGGTGTGTCAGTCCATGGTGGAGGGTGTGTCAGTGGATGGTGGACGGTGTGTCAGTGGATGGTGGAGAGTGTGTCAGTGGATGGTGGAGGGTGTGTCATTGGATGGTGGAGGGTGTGTCAGTGGAGGGTTTGTCAGTGGATGGTGGAGGGTGTGTCAGTGGATGGTGGAGAGTGTGTCAGTGGATGGTGGAGGGTGTGTCAGTGGATGGTGGAGAGTGTGTCAGTGGATCGTGGAGGGTGTGTCAGTGGACGGTGGAGGGTGTGTCAGTGGATGGTGGAGGGTGTGTCAGTGGATGGTGGAGGGTGTGTCAGTCAATGGCGGAGGGTGTGTCAGTGGATGGTGGAGGGTGTGTCAGTGGATGGTGGAGGGCGTGTCAGTGGTTAGCGTCATCACAATCATACCAACTTATATTCTTGTCTTCATGAAAGAAACATGATTGTATTATCATTCAACACATTTAACTTGTTCACCTCTCTTTCATTAATAAATAAATATTAATGATATATATGAATGAGGTAGATCCCCTCCACTTGGTCAGTTGAGAAGTAGCTCGCCTGCAGAAAAAGTATGTCCACCCCTGGCTTAAATGCTCGGTAGCAGCAAATTAGGCAGGCAAGTAGCTATGAAAGGTGTATTTATAGATGCACTCAGAGGAGAGCAGCAAACCTCAATGATGTGCGTTATTAGCACACATTTAAAGTCAGCAACCATCTTGAACAGATTATACTTGTATCCCTTTAAATGTGTCAGTTTTAAAACTACTGTATTATAGTATTTTTTCAAAATACAGGAAAAACACGGACTCTCCAAAAAACTTGCTAAACCAGAAATAAAGAATTGCCCGGACAATAAGTGCACTTAAAGAAAAAGCAAGGCTGTCAACACTGGTGTCCCTCCAATCATTTGAATATAAACCACCAAACACAGACTGCTTCCGACAATGTCTTGGTCAGTGTGCAATCCCCAACAGGACGTGATGCGCTTAAATAGTCACAGCTGTGGTCAAACAATTGATTTAAAAAAAACACAAACAACTTCAAAAATGAAAGTGCAAACAAATAATAGACAAAATGGAAAATTGTGAAAAATAAATCAAAGACTCAGTACAGCATCATAGGAAAATAAACAAAGCAATACAAAATGTATTCATGTACAAACCCCGTTTCCATATGAGTGTCATGTCTGTGTAATCATGTTTTGTGTTAAGTCATGTTTTTGTTTAGTTATAGGACTCTTTAGTTTCTGTCTTTCACTCCCTTGTCTTGTTTCCATGATTACCCCATTAGTTTCACCTGTTCCACGTTTGGACTCATTGTGCACTCTTGTTTGTCACCATAGCAACCATTCGTTTTCACCTGTCACGTCACGCACCTGTTTCACGTTTTGAGTCACGCACCTGCTTTCACTAATCATGTCCATAGTATTTAAGTTCATTAATTTTCTGTTGTTCGTCCTGACGACCTCACACCACATTTATGCTCTGTCCATTTTTTCATGTCCATGTTCACGCTGCTCCTTTTTTTGTCCATGCCAAGTAAGTTTTCTTTATTCAAGCCATAGTTTGCAAGTTTTGTTTAATTGTTCATAGTTTATTCTCCGCCACTGTGTGCGCGCTTTTTGTTTGATCTTTTTTTTGTATTTATAGTTAATAAATAAATCATGTACCTTCATTCCCGTCTCGCCCGTGCCAACTTTCCGTTGCATCCTGGAAAAGCACACACCCCGGACCCAGTCTTGACAATGAGTTGGGAAATTGTGTTAGATGTAAATATAAACGGAATGCAATGATTTGCAAATCATTTTCAACCCATATTCAGTTGAATATGCTACAAAGACAACATATTTGATGTTCAAACTCATAAACATTTTTGTGTGATGGTATGGGGGTGCATTAGTGCCCAAGACATGGGTAACTTACACATCTGTGAAGGCACCATTAATGCTGAAAGGTACATACAGGTTTTGGAACAACATATGTTGCCATCTAAGCGCCGTCTTTTTCATGGACGCCCTTGCTTATTTCAGCAAGACAATGCCAAGCCACATTCAGCACGTGTTACAACAGCGTGGCTTCGTAAAAAAAAAAAAAATGCGGGTACTTTCCTGGTCCCGCCTGCAGTCCAGACCTGTCTCCCATCAAAAATGTGTGGCACATTATGAAGCGTAAAATACGACAGCGGAGACCCCCGGACTGTTGAACGACTGAAGCTCTACATAAAACAAGAATGGGAAAGAATTCCACTTTCAAAGCTTCAACAATTAGTTTCCTCAGTTCCCAATCGTTTACTGAGTGTTGTTAAAAGGAAAGGCCATGTAACACAGTGGTGAACATGCCCTTTCCCAACTACTTTGGCACGTGTTGCAGCCATGAAATTCTAAGTGAATTATTATTTGCAAAAAAAAAATAAAGTTTATGAGTTTGAACATCAAATATGTTGTCTTTATAGTGCATTTAATTGAATATAAACATAATAGTGTGAGAGTCCAGTCCATAGTTGATTTAACATAATATTGTGAGAGTCCAGTCCATAGTGGATCTAACATAATAGTGTGAGAGTCCAGTCCATAGTGGATCTAACATAATAGTGTGAGAGTCCAGTCCATAGTGGATCTAACATAATAGTGTGAGAGTCCAGTCCATAGTGGATCTAACATAATAGTGTGAGAGTCCAGTCCATAGTGGATCTAACATAATAGTGTGAGAGTCCAGTCCATAGTGGATCTAACATAATATTGTGAGAGTCCAGTCCATAGTGGATCTAACATAATAGTGTGAGAGTCCAGTCCATAGTGGATCTAACATAATAGTGTGAGAGTCCAGTCCATAGTGGATTTAACATAATAGTGTGAGAGTCCAGTCCATAGTGGCTCTAGTTAATAGTGTGAGAGTCCAGTCCATAGTGGATCTAACATAATAGTGAGAGTCCAGTCCATAGTGGATCTAACATAATAGTGAGAGTCCAGTCCATAGTGGATCTAACATAATAGTGAGAGTCCAGTTCATAGTTGGGCCAGCAGGAGATCATCTTGAGTGGAGACAGGTCAGCAGCACAGAGACGTCCCCAACTGATGCACAGATGAGTGGTCCACCCAGGGTCCCGACTTTGGATAGCTAGCGCATCATCTGTGGTCACCGAATCTGTGTAACATTTATTCTGCGCCCTTAACAGACACAACCTGCTCTGCACACAAGTTTTGTTGTCTTTAAGGATTACGACACAAACAATAGCAGCACTGGAACTAGAAAAAGGTAATCAAAATGAGCTCCCACATCAGTAGCTGGCTGACAGGGCGTTGTGTTTTAAGATGTGTGGCAGAGACTGTTTTTCCTTTTAACCTTCGGGGATCAATAAAATATTGTTTTCTTATTTTTATTCTGAATTGTCCATATTGATTGCCCTTTCGCTGACGGACATGGGCAGCATCGACAAAAAGGGGTGATATGATACATTGAATTACTTTCACTTTTAATACGTAACCGACAAAACAAATATCCTAATTAAGGTACACTTCTGTTTTGGCAAAATGTGACACAAATAGAATATGAACTCACAATGGAATTGTATTCATTAATTTGTATTTTTTTCCCAGGCAAATCATATATAAATCATATTTGCTGTACACATTTACTTTACAAAAGAGAAGTGTGGGATACTTCTGTTGTTGCCTTATTTGTATTTGATTTTATTAAATGTATTTATATTGTTATTTGGTGCAGCCGCGCTGGAGCAGGAGAGGATAGGAAGAGAAAAATGAAGACCATCCATCCATCCATCCATCCATCCATCTTCTTCCGCTTATCCGAGGTCGGGTCGCGGGGGCAGCAGCCTAAGCAGGGAAGCCCAGACTTCCCTCTCCCCAGCCACTTCGTCCAGCTCTTCCTGTGGGACCCCGAGGCGTTCCCAGGCCAGCCGGGAGACATAGTCTTCCCAACATGTCCTGGGTCTTCCCCGCGGCCTCCTACCGGTCGGACGTGCCCTAAACACCTCCCTAGGGAGGCGTTCGGGTGGCATCCTGACCAGATGCCCGAACCACCTCATCTGGTTCCTCTCCATGTGGAGGAGCAGCGGCTTTACTTTGAGCTCCTCCCGGATGGCAGAGCTTCTCACCCTATCTCTAAGGGAGAGCCCCGCCACCCGGCAGAGGAAACTCATTTCAGCCGCTTGTACCCGTGATCTTGTCCTTTCGGTCATAACCCAAAGCTCGTGACCATAGGTGAGGATGGGAACGTAGATCGACCGGTAAATTGAGAGCTTTGCCTTCCGGCTCAGCTCCTTCTTCACCACAACGGATCGATACAGCGTCCGCATTACTGAAGACGCCGCACCGATCCGCCTGTCGACCTCACGATCCACTCTTCCCTCACTCGTGAACAAGACTCCGAGGTACTTGAACTCCTCCACTTGGGGCAAGATCTCCTCCCCAACCCGGAGATGGCACTCCACCCTTTTCCGGGCGAGAACCATGGACTCGGACTTGCAGGTGCTGATTCTCATCCCAGTCGCTTCACACTCGGCTGCGAACCGATCCAGCGAGAGCTGAAGATCCTGGCCAGATGAAGCCATCAGGACCACATCATCTGCAAAAAGCAGAGACCTAATCCTGCAGCCACCAAACCAGATCCCCTCAACGCCTTGACTGCGCCTAGAATTCTGTCCATAAAAGTTATGAACAGAATCGGTGACAAAGGGCAGCCTTGGCGGAGTCCAACCCTCACTGGAAACGTGTCCGACTTACTGCCGGCAATGCGGACCAAGCTCTGACACTGATCATACAGGGAGCGGACTGCCACAATCAGACAGTCCGATACCCCATACTCTCTGAGCACTCCCCACAGGACTTCCCGAGGGACATGGTCGAATGCCTTCTCCAAGTCCACAAAACACATGTAGACTGGTTGGGCAAACTCCCATGCACCCTCAAGGACCCTGCCGAGAGTATAGAGCTGGTCCACAGTTCCACGACCAGGACAAAAACCGGTAGCGGGGGTGTATATTGTAGCGTCCTGGAAGAGCTAGTGCTGCAAGTGGTTCTGGGTATTTGTTCTGTTGTGTTACGGTACAGATGTTCTCCTCCTGAAATGTGTTTGTCATTCTTGTTTGGTGTGGGTTCACAGTGTGGCGCATATTTGTAACAGTGTTAAAGTTGTTTACACGGCCACCCTCAGTTATTTATTTATTTATTTATGCTAAAGCCGCATATATTATGTTAATGGGGCGGCACGCTGTTTGTATGGAGGAAAAGCGGATGGGATGACAGGTTGTATAGGACGCTAAAGGCAGTGCCTTTAAAGGCCTACTGAAAGCCACAACTACCGACCACGCAGTCCAGGCCCGGCCCTAACCAATCTGGCGCCCTAGGCAAGATTTTAGGTGGCGCCCCCCCACATCGGCAGTGAAGTGTATATACGCACAAGAAACCGAATAGCTTTGTCTTTGACCTTTTTTTTACTTAAAGAAAGCAAATTAACAATCAGAATAGTTAACAAGATAAAAAAAATATGAATAAATAAATGAATGCAAAAAATAAAAAATGAATATATGAAATACAATATTTTTTACATACATATTGCTTAATTTACATTAATGATGTGCACTTTAACAACTAGGCTTACAACTATACCTAATGTATAAAGGGGTGGAAAAGTGACTATTACCTGCAGGGCAAACATTAGCTAACCAGAAGGCAATAACAATGTAAACAAAAAACACCTGCTTAAAAGATCTAATACAAATGTCCCTGAGGAATGTAAGGTGGGAGTACTGTAATTACCTAACGTTACATTATTATTTTCCATAACAATTTAGCCCCCCTCCACAATATTAACCCGACGTTAAAACAGAACTAGCTATTTATTGATTAGCAATTGCCGAATCATGTAGCATTAGCTTAATGCTAAAAAGCCAGGTTACTATCACATTCTGTAACAGACAAATAATTTCATGTAGGCTAACGTTACCTACCTGCTACTTCTGTCTTTTCTCGTTTCTACTCCTCTTCTTTTCTCTTTTTTCTTCCTTGGGCACCTGACAGTTTTGGCCGTTTTGACATCTTGTGTTGATTTTTTGATGTGGTGACGTCCAAAAAGAGTCATGATACGGGAAGGGAGGGGGCTCACCGTGCGGGGGGAAGAGGGGGGGCGTAATGTTGTAACAAATAATATTTCTATTAAATAGGCTTTACTTTGCATTTTAATTAACGTGGGATTATTTTTTGTATTTAGAAATAATAGTACCAACTTTTTTTTTTTTTTCTCCAACATTTGTGGCACTGGCGTGGCGCCCCCTGATGGACGGCGCCCTTAGCATTTGCCTATACGGCCTATGCCACGGGCCGGCCCTGGTCTCACGGGAAAATTGGGGGGTTCAGCAAGTAAGCTGCTGAGCCGCATCAGAGTGATCAAAGAGCCGCATGCGGCTCCGGAGCCGCGGGTTGCCGACCCCTGCCCTAGGGGAACACAATGGAATTTATAAATATCTATATTTTGCAGGAAGTCATCCTCGGCACATTGGGGTGAGAGTTGAAAGTGTCCAGAAAGCTGACAACATACAGCATGTGTGCATCTGTGTGAGAGGAGCGTCTGCTCGTAGCAAAGATCTATCCATCCGTGCATCCCCCCCGGCCCCCAAGAGACGTTCAACATGGCAAAAGTGCTTCAAGGCTGTCCTCTCTGCTAAATCCATTTTCCTTCAGAAAAAAAGAACGTCGGAGTGGCTGATGCATGTCAATACAACACCGAGGACCGGAGGTGGAGCCTGCTTTGAACGCCGATGGATTATGGCAGCAGTGGAAGGTGGGGAAGGTGTTATAGGAGACGGGGTTCATTGGGGTGTGGTGTGGCGCAGGGAACCCGCTTTCATCTCTCCCTGACTTCTTCAAAGAGAAGGCGGCGCGCTCGCAACGTATTAGCACTCTTAACACGCGCACGGCAAGTCGGAGACTTGAAAACACTCACTGTTCAAACACCACACGTTCATCGCCCTCTGCACGGCCCAATGTCAACCAATAATATCCTTCATAGGAGCATGTGGTCGGACGCGTCACTTCGTGTTTGCAAGTGGCTAAATGACACCTGTGCGTAAACATGTCCACTTCCTTCTTGTCTCTGACTTCAGTCCATAGTGGATCTAACATAAAAGTGTGAGAGTCTAGTCCATTGTGGATCTAACATAATAGTGTGAGAGTCTAGTCCATAGTGGATCTAACATAATAGTGTGAGAGTTCAGTCCATAGTGGATCTAACATAATAGTGTGAGAGTCCAGTCCATAGTGGATCTAACATAATAGTGTGAGAGTCCAGTCCATAGTGGATCTAACATAATAGTGTGAGAGTACAGTCCATAGTGGATCTAACATAATAGTGAGAGTCCAGTCCATAGTGGATCTAACAAAATAGTTAGAGTCCAGTCCATAGTGGATCGAACATAATAGTGAGAGTCCAGTCCCTAGTGGATCGAACATAATAGGGAGAGTCCAGTCCATAGTGGATCTAACATAATATTGTGAGAGTCCAGTCCATAGTGGATCTAACATGATAGTGTGAGAGTCCAGTCCATAGTGGATCGAACATAATAGTGAGAGTCCAGTCCATAGTGGATCGAACATAATAGTGAGAGTCCAGTCCATAGTGGATCGAACATAATAGTGAGAATCCAGTCCATAGTGGATCGAACATAATAGTGAGAGTCCAGTCCATAGTGGATCTAACATAATAGTGTGAGAGTCCAGTCCATAGTGGATCTAACATAATAGTGAGAGTCCAGTCTATAGTGGATCGAACATAATAGTGAGCGTCCAGTCCATAGTGGATCTAACATAATAGTGAGAGTCCAGTCCATAGTGGATCTAACATAATAGTGTGAGAGTCTAGTCCATTGTGGATCTAACATAATAGTGAGAGTCCAGTCCATTGTGGATCTAACATAATAGTGTGAGAGACCAGTCCATAGTGGATCTAACATAATAGTGTGAGAGTCCAGTCCATAGTGGATCTAACATTATAGTGTGAGAGTCCAGTCCATAGTGGATCTAACATAATAGTGTGAGAGTCCAGTCCATAGTGGATCGAACATAATAGTGTGGGAGTCCAGTCCATAGTGGATCTAACATAATAGTGTGAGAGTCCAGTCCATAGAGGATCTAGTTAATAGTGTGTGTCCATAGTGGGGCCAGCAGGAGATCATCTTGAGTGGAGACAGGTCAGCAGTGAAGAGACGTCCCCAACTGATGCACAGATGAGTGGTCCACCCTCGGTCCCGACATTGGACAGCTAGCGCCTCATCTCTGGTCACCGAATCCATGCCCCCCCTTTCCACGAAGGAGAGGGGGGGCAGAGCAGAAAATAAACGGCAGATCAACTGGTCTTAAAGGGGGGTCTATTCAAAGGCTAGAGTATACAAATGAGTTTTAAGATGGGACTTAAATGCTTCTACTGAGGTAGTATCTTTAATTGTTTCTGCTAGAACATTCCATAGTACTGGAGCCTCAATAGAAAACGCTCTATAGCCCGCAGACTTTTTTTGGGCTCTGGGAATCACTAATAAGCCAGAGTTCTTTGAAGGCAGATTTCTTGCCGGGACATATGGTACAATACAATCAGCAAGATAGACCTTTTAGTATTTTATACCCAAGTAGTAAAACCTTAAAGTCAGATCTTAAGTGCACAAGGAGCCAGTGCAGGTGAGCCAGTATATATATATATATATATATATATATATATATATATATATATATGTCTTAATAAGGTTATCCAAAAAATAGTGCTCGATACCGTAGTAGAGCGCAATATATGTATGTGTGGGAAAAAAAATCACAAGACTATTTCATCTCTACAGGCCTGTTTCATGAGGGGGTTCCCTCAATCATCAGGAGATTTTAATGGGAGCATTCACATACCATGGTTTATATAGGGCACAGAGTGGGTGGGTACAGGCTGGCGTAGGGGCGTGGTGATTGGCTCATGTGTTACCTAGGAGGTGTTTCCGTCTGTGGCGGCATGCTGTTACAATTCCGCTGCGCTTGTTGAGGGATGACAGGTCTGGACGGTAAATAATAAACAGTTTCTCTTTCAAGCATAGGTTGCATCTTTTATTACCACTGTTGTAAGGTGTGCTGGATGCAAGAATTTGCCATGTTATTGAATATTCAACATTATTGTCTTTGAGGTCCCAAATGTGTTTGCTGAGTTCTGTGGTATTCCGCAGGTTTTGGTTCCTGAAAGAAGCCTTGTGATTGTTCCATCTGGTTTTGAACTCTCCCTCGGTTAATCCTACATATGTGTCGGATGTGTTAATGTCCTTGCGTGTTACCTTAGATTGGTAGACAACTGATGTTTGTAAGCACCCCCCGTTGAGAGGGCAATCAGGTTTCTTTCGGCAGTTGCAGCCTTTGTTGGTTTTGGAGTCGCTCTGTCCGGGGGCCGACGGCTCATTTGCAATTGTTTTGTTGTGGTTTGAGATAATTTGTCGTATATTGTTCATGCAGCTGTAGCTCAATTTAATGTTGTTCTTGTTGAATACTTTTCTTAGGGTGTTGTCTTTGGGAAAGTGTTTGTCAATCAGATTGAGGAATTTGTGTCCAATGTTAGTTGAGACGTTTTTGCTGTATGGGGGGTTGTACCAGATGATGTCGTTTCGTTTTCTGTTCTTTTTTGGTTGGTTTCCTGGCGTGGGTTCATAGGTGAGGGTGAAATTGTATCCGCTTTCATCAAGAGCCAATCACCACGCCCCTACGCCAGCCTGTACCCACCCACTCTGTGCCCTATATAAACCATGGTATGTGAATGCTCCCATTAAAATCTCCTGATGATTGAGGGAACCCCCTCATGAAACAGGCCTGTAGAGATGAAATAGTCCTGTGATTTTTTTCCCACACATACATATATATATATATATATATATATATATATATATATATATATATAGGTGTATATGTATATAAAGGTATATACAATATGATCAAATGTTCTTGTTCTTGTCAAAAGTCTAGCAAATATTCTGTTGTTATATACCATTTACACAACGTGACAACTTCACTGCTTTTGGCTTTTGTAAATTGGGTGTCTCAATGCGGTAATTTTGTTTACACTAAGAGTTGACGTTAGTGATGGGTTGATGAGGCGTCATGAAGCGTTTCGACACATTGCAAAACTGTATTGATACTGTGTCGATACTGTGTCACTAAATACTGACATCTGCTGGACATTAAAAATCCCTACAGGCAACCTATGGACCGACTCAACTGACACTGATTTGATGCCCTAGTACAGGGGTCACCAACCTTTTTGAAACCAAAAACTACTTCTTGGGTACTGATTAATTCAAAGGGCTACCAGTTTGATACACACTTAAATAAATAAATATATTGTCATTTGTAAGTTACACGTAAGTGTGATTTAAACAAGAATAGCTAAATAAATACATTTATATATATACAAAAATGGGTATTTCTGTCTGTCATTCCGTCGTACATTTTTTTTTTCCTTTTACGGAAGGTTTTTTGTAGAGGATAAATGATGAAAAAAACACTTAATTGAACGGTTTAAAAGAGGAGAAAACACGAAAAAAATTAAAATAAAATTTTCAATTTCGACTCTTTAAAAATTCAAAATTCAACCGACAAAAAGAAGAGAAAAACTAGCTAATTTGAATCTTTTTGAAAAAATTAAAAAAATAATTTATGGAACATCATTAGTAATTTTTCCTGATTAAGATAAATTTTAGAATTTTGATGACATGTTTTAAATTGGTTAAAATCCAATCTGCACTTTGTTAGACTATTTAACAAATTGGACCAAGCTATATTTCTAACAAAGACAAATCAGTATTTCTTCTAGATTTTCCAGAACAAAAATTTTAAAATAAATTCCAAATACTTTGAAATAAGATTTAAATTTGATTCTACAGATTTTCTAGATTTGCCAGAATAATTTTTTTGAATTTTAATCATAGTAAGTTTGAAGAAATATTTCGCAAATATTCTTCGTCGAAAAACCAGAAGCTAAAATATTTATTATTCTTTACAATAATTTAAAAAAAAAATACTTGAACATTGATTTAAATTGTCAGGAAAGAAGAAATTTAAAAGGTAAAAAGGTATATTTGTTTAAAAATCCTAAAATCATTTTTAAGGTTGTATTTTTTCTCTAAAATTGTATTTCTAAAAGTAATAAGAAGCAAAGTAAAAAAATAAATGAATTTATTTAAACAAGTGAAGACCCATCCATCCATCCATTTCTACCGCTTATTCCAAGTGAAGACCAAGTCTTTAAAATATTTTCTTGGATTTTCAAATTCTATTTGAGTTTTGTCTCTTTTAGAAATAAAAATGTCGAGCAAAGCGAGACCAGCTTGCTAGTAAATAAATACAATTTAAAAAATAGAGGCAGCTCACTGGTAAGTGCTGCTCTTTGAGCTATTTTTAGAACAGGCCAGCGGGCGACTGATCTGGTCCTTACGGGCTACCTGGTGACCGCGGGCACCGCGTTGGTGACCCCTGCCCTAGTATATACAATAATATAAACCAAGTCATTTAGGATTATTTCATATCTTCATTTAAATAAAAATATACTTTTATCTTTTTTAGATACAGTCAATAAATAATGTGAACATGTATCATAACATGGAAATCTAAGAGAACGTGTTGTGGATGATTGTGGACTGGGAATTGTTTTAATTTAATTTTTTTTAGATTTTTATTAAAAAAAAATAAAAAAAGTTTTTCCGACGTATTACATTTTAGACTATTTCTCTTAGTTATTATTTATCGGGCTGTAGAAAAGAGCCGCTCACAGGGCACAGAGGAGGCGACACAGTTGGCGTATCGGTCACGTGACCAAAACAGCTCATGATCGGTCACGTGACTTTCTAAAAGCGGTACGCGCACCGACACAGGGTTTTGCTCTATGAGCTCGACGCATGCGCCGATGCATCGGTGTTGCCGGACCCATCACTAGTTGACGTGTTTGGTTTATTTCCCAATGTTATAAAACACGTAAGAACGACTGTAAGAACGTCGTCCAGTCCGCTGTAGAGGAGGACATTGGTCTACACAACAAGTGCTTCCCTAAGTGACTTGTGCCAGGTCTTTGCCAGCGACCTGCTGGAGACCCTCTGAGATCTGTCAGCTGCCACAGTGAATAATGAGCGTGTGAGAGAGTTTGCAAGGTGAACGCCGTGATACCTGTGTGAGGTACACGCTGGCCATCTGTGGCAAAATGGCAGCTGAGCTGCTCCGAGGTCAAACGCGAGGAGGCAACGCAAAACCACAGGGAAGCTTTTACTCCTTCATCCCGAGTGGACTCGGGGTATCTTCCCTCACACACCAGCCAGAGCAGGACCATTAGTCTCCTGATCTCGCATCTTATCCGCCTACCGGATCCACAGAGGCTAACTGAATTCGGCGCTCGTTAAAAATTGACTCTGAGAGGGTGTCATCTTACATAAAGAATAGGTAGCATGTTCCACTGCCTAGTGTGAGTCGTTAACATATGAAGATGCACAACAGAATCATAGGATTTAGGCTATGTCTACATTAAACCGGATAACCCCTTAAACAAAAACTTACAGGTAAAAGCCAGTAAATTAGAATATTTTGAAAAACTTGATTTATTTCAGTAATTGCATTCAAAAGGTGTAACTTGTACATTATATTTATTCATTGCACACAGACTGATGCATTCAAATGTTTATTTCATTTAATTTTGATGATTTGAAGTGGCAACAAATGAAAATCCAAAATTCCGTGTGTCACAAAATTAGAATATTACTTAAGGCTAATACAAAAAAGGGATTTTTAGAAATGTTGGCCAACTGAAAAGTATGAAAATGAAAAATATGAGCATGTACAATACTCAATACTTGGTTGGAGCTCCTTTTGCCTCAATTACTGCGTTAATGCGGCGTGGCATGGAGTCGATGAGTTTCTGGCACTGCTCAGGTGTTATGAGAGCCCAGGTTGCTCTGATAGTGGCCTTCAACTCTTCTGCGTTTTTGGGTCTGGCATTCTGCATCTTCCTTTTCACAATACCCCACAGATTTTCTATGGGGCTAAGGTCAGGGGAGTTGGCGGGCCAATTTAGAACAGAAATACCATGGTCCGTAAACCAGGCACGGGTAGATTTTGCGCTGTGTGCAGGCGCCAAGTCCTGTTGGAACTTGAAATCTCCATCTCCATAGAGCAGGTCAGCAGCAGGAAGCATGAAGTGCTCTAAAACTTGCTGGTAGACGGCTGCGTTGACCCTGGATCTCAGGAAACAGAGTGGACCGACACCAGCAGATGACATGGCACCCCAAACCATCACCCAACCATGCAAATTTTGCATTTCCTTTGGAAATCGAGGTCCCAGAGTCTGGAGGAAGACAGGAGAGGCACAGGATCCACGTTGCCTGAAGTCTAGTGTAAAGTTTCCACCATCAGTGATGGTTTGGGGTGCCATGTCATCTGCTGGTGTCGGTCCACTCTGTTTCCTGAGATCCAGGGTCAACGCAGCCGTCTACCAGCAAGTTTTAGAGCACTTCATGCTTCCTGCTGCTGACCTGCTCTATGGAGATGGAGATTTCAAGTTCCAACAGGACTTGGCGCCTGCACACAGCGCAAAATCTACCCGTGCCTGGTTTACGGACCATGGTATTTCTGTTCTAAATTGGCCCGCCAACTCCCCTGACCTTAGCCCCATAGAAAATCTGTGGGGTATTGTGAAAAGGAAGATGCAGAATGCCAGACCCAAAAACGCAGAAGAGTTGAAGGCCACTATCAGAGCAACCTGGGCTCTCATAACACCTGAGCAGTGCCAGAAACTCATCGACTCCATGCCACGCCGCATTAACGCAGTCATTGAGGCAAAAGGAGCTCCAACCAAGTATTGAGTATTGTACATGCTCATATTTTTCATTTTCATACTTTTCAGTTGGCCAACATTTCTAAAAATCCCTTTTTTGTATTAGCCTTAAGTAATATTCTAATTTTGTGACACACGGAATTTTGGATTTTCATTTGTTGCCACTTCAAATCATCAAAATTAAATGAAATAAACATTTGAATGCATCAGTCTGTGTGCAATGAATAAATATAATGTACAACTTACACCTTTTGAATGCAATTACTGAAATAAATCAAGTTTTTCAAAATATTCTAATTTACTGGCTTTTACCTGTATTTAGCCTAAGCCCCGTGTCAGCCACACTAAACTATCATTTAAGGTTCCCCTCTTTGGATAATTGTTTACACGGGTAAGTGCGTCGTGTATTTCTTGAATCTCCGGCTCTTAGCTCTGTATGGACTCATTGATCGTTTACAAAGTGAGTTCGGAGCGGAAGTGAAGTCCACACAGGAAGTGACGTCAGAAAGAACGTGCCACTGCCAGCTTCATAATAAAGCGGTTTCGTAACTTTGAGCTAGCCACTGGACATATGGAGGTGAGTCATCCAGGCATGCCCGTGTTTCTCCTCCACACATGAATACCTTCAGAGAAAGCCATTGCAGCTATCTGGGATACAACGCTTTTCAGACGGTAAGAGAACTTTCCGTCCATTTTCTACCGCTGGTCCCTTTTCAGGGTCGCGGGGGGTGCTGGAGCCTATTTCAGCTGCATTCGGGCGGAAGGCAGTGTACACCCTGGACAAGTCGCCACCTCATCGCAGTACTTCTATATAATGCCTTGGAGTTGCAACTGCATGAAAAATCTTCTATATAATACTTGCAAATGAGACTATGAAGTGTAAGAAAACTACATTTAAAGGGGAACATTATCACCAGACCTATGTAAGTGTCAATATATACCTTGATGTTGCAGAAAAAAGACCATATATTTTTTTAACCGATTTCCGAACTCTAAATGGGTGAATTTTGGCGAATTAAACGCCTTTCTATTATTCGCTCTCACATCGGGAAGCAATCCGCCATTTTCTCAAACACCGAGTCAAATCAGCTCTGTTATTTTTCGTTTTTTTCGACTGTTGTCCGTACCTTGGAGACACCATGCCTCGTCGGTGTGTTGTCGGAGGGTGTAACAACACCAACAGGGACGGATTCAAGTTGCACCAGTGGCCCAAAGATGCCAAAGTGGCAAGAAATTGGACGTTTGTTCCGCACACTTTACCCACGAAAGCTATGCTACGACAGAGATGGCAAGAATGTGTGGATATCCTGCGACACTCAAAGCAGATGCATTTCCAACGATAAAGTCAAAGAAATCTGCCGCCAGACCCCCATTGAATCTGCCGGAGTGTGTGAGCAATTCAGGGACAAAGGACCTCGGTAGCACGGCAAGCAATGGCGGCAGTTTGTTCCTGCAGACGAGCGAGCTAAACCCCCTATCGACCCTAGCTTCCCTGGCCTGCTGACATCAACTCCAAAACTGGACAGATCAGCTTTCAGGAAAAGAGCGCGGATGAGGGTATGTCTACAGAATATATTAATTGATGAAAATTGGGCTCTCTGCACTCTCAAAGTGCATGTTGTTGCCAAATGTATTTCATATGCTGTAAACCTAGTTCATAGTTGTTAATTTCCTTTAATGCCAAACAAACACATACCAATCGTTGGTTAGAAGGCGATCGCCGAATTAGTCCTCGCTTTCTCCCGTGTCGCTGGCTGTCGTGTCGTTTTCGTCGGTTTCGCTTGCATACGGTTCAAACCGATATGGCTCAATAGCTTCAGTTTCTTCTTCAATTTGGTTTTCGCTACCTGCCTCCACACTACAACCATCCGTTTCAATACACGCGTAATCTGTTGAATCGCTTAAACCGCTGAAATCTGAGTCTGAATCCGAGCTAATGTCGCTTTCCCTTGCTGTTCATGTTTGTTTGTATTGGCATCACTATGTGACGTCACAGGAAAATGGACGGGTGTATATAACGATGGTTAAAATCAGGCATTTTGAAGCTTTTTTTAGGGATATTGCGTGATGGGTAAAATTTTGAAAAAAAACTTCGAAAAATAAAATAAGCCACTGGGAACTGATTTTTAATGGTTTTAACTATTCTGAAATTGTGATAATGTTCCCCTTTAACAACTGGACGGAACAGTTATTATTATCGGTCGGGTTCCTGGTTCAATCCTCACCTTCTACCAACCTCGTCACGTCCGTTGTGTCCTTGAGCAAGACACTTCACCCTTGCTCCCGATGGGTCGTGGTTAGGGCCTTGCATGGCAGCTCCCGCCATCAGTGTGTGAATGTGGAAATAGTGTCAAAGCGCTTTGAGTACCTTGAAGGTAGACAAGCGCTAGACAAGTATAACCCATTTACCACTTCACTGCTAAATGTTGAATAATAATAACAACAATTGTATTAAATATTGATTCCCACGTACCGGGAATTGGTACCGCATTGGTTCAAATGTAAAAAGGTACCTATCCCTACTTATAAGTACAAAAAAATAATATATATTGATTTCTGTCTTCTTTGTCCTCCAAACATTTTGAGGACGACCCTTAAGGACAGCCACCAATGTCATTTAAAGCCATGTGAAACATTCCGGATGCCCCACGGAGTTTCTACTGTATCTATTTAGGGCGTTGTCTGTTATTATATAACGCCCCAGTTACCGCAACCTTTATTCCGGCGATGCTCGTACGCCATCCCTCGCACGTCTTATTTCCCTGCCTGTTGCACTTTTCATCAACCTGCAATGTCAGACACAAAGACTTCAAACGGCTCAAATTCACTCTCAGCTACCACTCCTTCTCAAGACTCAATATGAGTACAGGCAGCATTCTTTTATTCATCTTTTAGAACAGTATATTTTTTACCCTGTTCCTGGTTACAGGTGAGCTGGAGCCTATCCCAATTGACTTTGGGTGAAGGGGTTTGGGAGGGGACACCCTGGACACCCTTGACCCCACTCGATTAGAGACAACATGTAGATATATACTTGCAATCGTATCTATGGACTATTTAAACGTCAGTGCCTCCAATTAGCCCAGCATGCATGTTCTCATCATCATCATCATCTGCGGTCACTCGAACGAATATGACGATCCTCCTGGTAGGGGTGTATCCCTTTATAGAGGATGCCTGTGCGTGACTTTGTTTAACGTGGGGAGACTGGTGCACAGACTACACGATCCTTGACAGAATCGGGTCAGGGTCCAGTGGCATGGAGTCCAAGACGACTGGGGACCCTTTTCTGCTGCAGCCTTCTTCTGCCATCGCTGCCGTTGTGGCAGTTCTTAAATCTACTGTCTTTCGCCTGCTCCGTCGTTGAGGTCTTCACCGTATCCCCGGCTAGGGGGCGGTCAGGTACTAGGCCTTTGCCAAGGGCCACCTGGGGTAACAGTAGTAAAGGGGTTAACCTCCTAGCGCCCCAAGACCCCTCTACTGCCGGATGCACTTTAACGTCATGCCCAGGACACGTTGCACACATACACCATGCAGACAAAGGACACAACAAAAGTATCATTTCAACACCCACATACACTGCTGTGCACCATGCCTTGCCGTCGTCTGCTATGGCCAGGGACCGGAACAGACCCAATAAATCATCCAAAATAGCAGACTCCATCCTAGGCTGCCCACTAGCCCTCGGCCAATGTTCCGTCTGCGCGGATGAGTGACAATGCGTCCAGGGGAACCGAAGTGTCGGATTATGCTCAACGCTAGCTCCGCAGCCCTGTCTCTTCCTCTGCATCTCCTCCGGTCTCTCCATGCGGAATCCTGTGGCCAAGGGCCAGCGGCCGGTCCCCCGAGTCACGAAAGTGCAGAAGGCAAAAAAAACACGAGGGAAACATCAAGAACACAGAGCTCCTGCAACCAGCAGCCACACATACAAGGTATAGCTAGGTACATATGCCTAGTCTGAGATCCTAGACAAAAGCTATATCACAAATGTAATTTTAAAATTGATATTGTCAACACTAAATTGGCCCTAGTGTGTGAATGTGAGTGTGAATGTTGTCTATCTGTGTTGGCCCTGCGATGAGGAGGAGACTTGTCCAGGGTGTACACTGTCTTCCGTCCGATTGTAGCTGAGATAGGCTCCAGAGCCCCCCGCGACCCCGAAGGGAATAAGCGGTAGAAAATGGATGGATGGATATAAATATTAACGTTCAGTGTTCATTTGAGATGTATTAATCAGTCAAATGAGTTGTGATGGAACATTATAGTCTCTCATGCATGTTCTACGTAAGCACGAGGAACCCGTGAATATTCCAAAGACGCAAACTCAAACCCAAAACATCCTATCTTGCTGATTGTATTGTACCATATGTCCCGGCAAGAAATCTGCGTTCAAAGAACTCCGGCTTATTAGTGATTCCCAGAGCCCAAAAAAAGTCTGCGGGCTATAGAGCGTTTTCTATTGGGGCTCCAGTACTATGGAATGTTCTACCGGTAACAGTTAGAGATTCTACCTCAGTAGAAGCTTTTAAGTCCCATCTTAAAACTCATGTGTATACTCCAGCTCATGTAATTGCGTTTAGATGAAGATTCAATCCATCCATCCATCCATCTTCTTCCGCTTATCCGAGGTCGGGTCGCGGGGGCAGCAGCCTAAGCAGGGAAGCCCAGACTTCCCTCTCCCCAGCCACTTCGTCCAGCTCCTCCCGGGGGATCCCGAGGCGTTCCCAGGACAGCCGGGAGACATAGTCTTCCCAACGTGTCCTGGGTCTTCCTCGTGGCCTCCTACCGGTCGGACGTGCCCTAAACACCTCCTTAGGGAGGCGCTCGGGTGGCATCCTGACCAGATGCTCGAACCACCTCATCTGGCTCCTCTCGATGTGGAGGAGCAGCGGCTTTACTTTGAGCTCCCCCCGGATGACAGAGCTTCTCACCCTATCTCTAAGGGAGAGCCCCGCCACCCGGCGGAGGAAACTCATTTCGGCCGCTTGTACCCGTGATCTTGTCCTTACGGTCATAACCCAAAGCTCATGACCATAGGTGAGGATGGGAACGTAGATCGACCGGTAAATTGAGAGCTTTGCCTTCCGGCTCAGCTCCTTCTTCACCACAACAGATCGATACAGCGTCCGCATTACTGAAGACGCCGCACCGATCCGCCTGTCGATCTCACCATCCACTCTTCCCTCACTCGTGAACAAGACTCCGAGGTACTTGAACTCCTCCACTTGGGGCAAGATCTCCTCCCCAACCCGGAGATGGCACTCCACCCTTTTCCGGGCGAGAACCATGGACTCGGACTTGGAGGTGCTGATTCTCATCCCAGTCGCTTCACACTCAGCTGCGAACCGATCCAGTGAGAGCTGAAGATCCTGGCCAGATGAAGCCATCAGCACCAAATCATCTGCAAAAAGCAGAGACCTAATCATTCAATTCAATCACAATCTTCACAAAAGAGCAATGTTGGGACCAACGCGTTACAAAGTAATGCGTTACTGTAACGCCGTTAGTTTCGGCGGTAACTAGTAATCTAACGTGTTATTTTTTTATATTCAGTAACTCAGTTACCGTTACTACATGATGCATTACTGCGTTATTTTACGTTATTTTTCATGTAGTATCGGCTAGAAACAGAAGATCTGAGTGTGTTTTATTGCAGCGCTGCGGTGGAAAATAAAAGGCGTGCTTTGTGTGGGTGGGGGCGGGGGGGGGACTCCCATACCGCAGTTGTGGAGCGAAGGGGAGACGTTCCTCAAGGGCCTATGTATGTCTTCGGGGCTAACAACCTTCACTTTACCCGGCAGTGGGTCTTTACAGCTGAGGGTGAATGACGAGACCGGCGGTTTGTTGCAACTTTGTGACTTTATTGGACGCAGCCATCCACCAAGCTAGAGCACCTGCACGCACTCACTGTCGCCGCTCGCTCACCTCTCTCGCCCACTCACTCACTGACGTCACTCACCTCGCATACTGTCATATCTTAAAGGGCCACACACACACATACGCTACTCTCATAACAACTAACAAGACATCATGGAGAAGCCAGAAGTCAAGTTTCTTAACATGGAGACATTCTCAATACTTTTCTTTTGTCGAGCACAAAGAAAACAACATTTTAGTTAAATGTAAATTGTGTCTTGGATCAAAGATCCTATCTACTTAAAGTTAAAGTTAAAGTGCCATTATGTTGCAGCTATTTAAAATAGTTTTGTCAATTTGTTCTGGCCTGAAATAAATTGGCCCTTTGAAACATATCTTTGTCTTTGTGTGTTGTATGTAGACCACATTGCTTAGCAGAGTTCAGTGATGCAAATGCATGTCAAGTTGATGAACAGATTGTATTATTCTCCAGTGCAATAACAGTACTGAAATGAAGGCTAAAAGGGCATTAATGGGAGCCTTATAAAAAAGGGGGAAAAAATAAGTAACTAAATAGTTACTTTTCACAGTAACGCATTACTTTTTGGTGTAAGTAACTCAATGTTTATTTATATAGCCCTAAATCACAAGTGTCTCAAAGGGCTGCACAAGCCACAACGACATCCTCGGTACAAAGCCCACATAAGGGCAAGGAAAAACTCACCCCAGTGGGACGTCGATGTGAATGACTATGAGAAACCTTGGAGAGGACCGCATATGTGGGTAACCCCCCCCCCCCCTCTAGGGGAGACCGAAAGCAATGGATGTCGAGTGGGTCTGACATAATATTGTGAGAGTCCAGTCCATAGTGGATCCAACATAATAGTAAGAGTCCAGTCCATAGTGGGGCCAGCAGGACACCATCCCGAGCGGAGACGGGTCAGCAGCGCAGAGATGTTCCCAGCCGATGCACAGGCGAGCGGTCCACCCCGGGTCCCGACTCTGGACAGCCAGCACTTCATCCATGGCCACCGGACCTGTGCTCCCCCTCCACAAGGAATAGGGGAGCAGAGGAGAAAAGAAAAGAAACGGCAGATCAACTGGTCTAACAGGGGGGCTATTTAAAGGCTAGAGTATACAAATGAGTTTTAAGATGGGACTTAAATGCTTCTACTGAGGTAGCATCTCTAATTGTTACCGGGAGGGCATTCCATAGTACTGGAGCCCCAATAGAAAACGCTCTATAGCCCGCAGACTTTTTTTGGGCTCTGGGAATCACTAATAAGCCGGAGTTCTTTGAACGCAGATTTCTTGCCGGGTCATATGGTACAATACAATCGACAAGATAGGACGGAGCTAGACCGTGTAGTATTTTATACGTAAGTAGTAAAACCTTAAAGTCACATCTTAAGTGCACAGGAAGCCAGTGCAGGTGAGCCAGTATAGGCGTAATATGATCAAACTTTCTTGTTCTTGTCAAAAGTCTAGCAGCCGCATTTTGTACCAATTGTAGTCTTTTAATGCTAGACATAGGGAGACCCCAAAATAATACGTTACAGTAGTCGAGACGAGACGTAACGAACGCATGAATAATGATCTCAGCGTCGCTAGTGGATAAAATAGAACACATTTTAGCGATATTACAGAGATGAAAGAAGGCCGTTTTAGAAACACTCTTAATGTGTGACTCAAAGGAGAGAGTTGGGTCGAAGATAATACCCAGATTCTTTACTGATTCGCCTTGTGTAATTGTTTGGTTGTCAAATGTTAAGGTGGTATTATTAGATAAATGTCGGTGTTTAGCAGGACCGATAATCAGCATTTCCGTTTTCTTGGCGTTGAGTTGCAAGAAGTTAGCGGACATCCATTGTTTAATTTCATTAAGACACGCCTCCAGCTGACTACAATCCGGCGTGTTGGTCAGCTTTAGGGGCATGTAGAGTTGGCTGTCATCAGCATAACAATGAAAGCTAACACCGTATTTGCGTATGATGTCGCCTAGCGGCAGCATGTAAATGCTAAAGAGTGCAGGGCCAAGAACCGAACCCTGAGGAACTCCGCACGTTACCTTAACATAGTCCGAGGTCACATTATTATGGGAGACGCATTGCTACCTGCTGCCACCTACTGATATGGAAGAGTATTACACGGTTACTCTGCCGAGCTCTAGACAGCACCGACACTCAACAACGGCAATTTTTTTTGCGGATTATGATTACTGGTTTGCAAAAATATATTTTTAACCCAATTAGGTGAAATGACATCATCACCCACGGCACACCAGACTGTATCTCACGGTACACTAGTTGTTGGAAAACACTGGTCTAATGGATACAATGAACCACAAATTAGCATATAACATACTTGCCAACCTTGAGAACTCCGATTTCGGGAAGTGGGGATGGGGGGCGAAGTCGGGGTTGGGGCGGGGGGCGTGGTTGGGGGCGTGGTTAATATATATATATATATATATATATATATATATATATATATATATATATATATATATATATATATATATATAAGAAATACTTGACTTTCAGTGAATTCTAGCTATATATATATATATATATATATATATATATATATATATATATATATATATATATATATATATTATTACATATATATATATATATATATATATATAAATAAAATAAATACTTGAATTTCAGTGTTCATTTATTTACACATATACACACACATAACACTCATCTACTCATTGTTGAGTTAAGGGTTGAATTGTCCATCCTTGTTCTATTCTCTGTCACTATTTCAGAACACACACATTATACAAATATACATTATAAAATCAATAAGAAAACGGGAGCTCTAATTTGGGAGTCTGAATTAGGATCAGAAGTTCCTATACAAACATTGCGCACTCACGTCGCCTTTTTGTATTGATTACTGCAGCTGTGCACTGGATTCATTCACAAATACAAACTACAACTCACAAACACTTTAGAGTTAGGCTCCACCATCAGAATGTGTACTTAAACTTATAAAGATCACATGGATATTATTCAGTGAGTTGATTCACCAAAACTAACCTGTTATACAAGAGGACAAAGCACACAGGACGTTTCAATTGTTCACAGACTGGTCGCTCTCATCAGAATGACAAGACACTTCCGGTCTGCAGGTGATAGCATTCAATTGGGAAGAAACGCCCTACTGCCCCCTACTGACCAATGTGAATACTGATAAATGTGTAATGACAGCTCCAAAAAACGAATTCAAACCACAAAATAAAATAAATAAATCAACACAAAAATGTGACACATTATGGGTGGGTCACATATGCATGTACAGTAGATGGCAGTATTGTCCTGTTTAAAAGTGTCACAACATTGCTGTTTACGGCAGACGAACTGCTTTACAGTAGACGAAATGCTGTTGTTGTGTGTTGTTACCGCGCTGGGAGGACGTTAATGAAACTGCCGTACAATAAACCCACATAAGAAACCAAGAACTCGCCCTCGATCATTAGCTGTTTATATTGTGGGAAAGCGGACGTGTGAACAGGCTGTCAACACGTCACTCAGGTCCGCATGGAGCTGGAGGGGGCGTGACCTCCAGCTCCGTCTGAATTTCGGGAGATTTTCGGGAGAAAATGTGTCCCCGGAGGTTTTCGGGAGAGGCGCTGAATTTCGGGAGTCTCCCGGAAAATCCGGGAGGGTTGGCAAGTATGGCATATAAAGTCAACTTGTTTGTCCACTCTACTGCTACTTTAAAGGCTGGGCTTTTTTTGGAAAGTGTGTAGAAAAGCAGTATTTGTGTGAAGCAAAGGTCAATAGACACCCAGGACACTAGTTGTCATGCTAAAATTAGCCACGTTTGTGTAGATATAAGAACGTTTTATTCTAATTCCTATTAGCCCTTCCTGGTATTGAGAGACGTGGTTCTTGTCCCATTGGAATGAACAATATCTTAGCCCCAGACCATCGCTAATCTCAAAGAAGGCCCCCACCCTTGTCCTCGGAGGCTGATTAAAGCCTGGACACAATCTCATAAGCACACGTGATAAGACTCCAGCTACTCTGTAGGTTTAAAATGTAATCTCTCCACCTTTTAATATCACCCTGACCTTCAGTAATCCAACTGTAATTATCCATTTTCGACGACAAATGGCAGGACTACACAGACCCCCTCTGGGACTTGGATGAGATGCCATTTTGACGGATGCAGGAGTCGTGTTCACCTGCAGAAAAGCACATCTGGCCACCAAAGCCTCTTTCTTTGGCTGATGCACCATCATTCACCAACTCTGAGGTCCCTTCTACACTAAGCCTGGCTAAGGTTATCCAGGGTAAATCCCACCTAACCTTATCCTTGTCCACACACACACGATGGTCGTTTAGACCTAGTACACATGCGCGTATTAGGTTGCCTCCAGTGTTGCTTTGTGTGCAAGTTCTTAAATGTAACTTATCTGGACAATATCCAGTGTTGTGCTATTTCAATGAACTGGAATCCAGTGTTCATAACCTTTATGGACAGAATTTCTAGGCGCAGTCAAGGCGTTGAGGGGATCTGGTTTGGTGGCTGCAGGATTAGGTCTCTGCTATTTGCAGATGATGAGAGGAGGCTACGCCGGATAGTCGAACCTCGGATCAGGAGGAACAGTGTGGGTTTCGTCCTGGTCGTGGAACTGTGGACCAGCTCTATACTCTCGGCAGGGTCCTTGAGGGTGCATGGGAGTTTGCCCAACCAGTCTACATGTGCTTTGTGGACTTGGAGAAGGCATTCAACCGTGTACCCCGGGAAGTCCTGTGGGGAGTGCTCAGAGAGTATGGGGTAACGGACTGTCTTATTGTGGCAGTTCGCTCCCTGTATAATCAGTGTCAGAGCTTGGTCCGCATTGCCGGCAGTAAGTCGGACACGTTTCCATTGAGGGTTGGACTCCGCCAAGGCTGCCCTTTGTCACCGATTCTGTTCATAACCTTTATGGACAGAATTTCTAAGCGCAGTCAGGGCGTTGAGGGGATCTGGTTTGGTGGCTGCAGGATTAGGTCTCTGCTATTTGCAGATGATGTGGTCCTGATGGCTTCTTCTGGCCAAGATCTTCAGCTCTTGCTGGATCGGTTCGCAGCCGAGTGTGAAGCGACTGGGATGGGAATCAGCACCTCCAAGTCCGAGTCCATGGTTCTCTCCCGGAAAAGGGTGGAGTGCCATCTCCGGGTTGGGGAGGAGATCTTGCCCCAAGTGGAGGAGTTCAAGTACCTCGGAGTCTTGTTCACGAGTGGGGGAAGAGTGGATCGTGAGATCGACAGGCGGATCGGTGCGGCATCTTCAGTAATGCGGACGCTGTATCGATCCGTTGTGGTGAAGAAGGAGCTGAGCCGGAAGGCAAAGCTCTCGATTTACCGGTCGATCTACGTTCCCATCCTCACCTATGGTCATGAGCTTTGGGTCATGACCGAAAGGACAAGATCACGGGTACAAGCGGCCGAAATGAGTTTCCTCCGCCGAGTGGCGGGGCTCTCCCTTAGAGATAGGGTGAGAAGCTCTGTCATTCGGGGGGAGCTCAAAGTAAAGCCGCTGCTCCTCCACATGGAGAGGAGCCAGATGAGGTGGTTCGGGCATCTGGTCAGGATGCCACCCGAACGCCTCCCTAGGAAGGTGTTTCGGGCACGTCCGACCGGTAGGAGGCCGCGGGGAAGACCCAGGACACGCTGGGAAGACTATGTCTCCCGGCTGGCCTGGGAACGCCTCGGGATCCCCCGGGAGGAGCTGGACGAAGTGGCTGGGGAGAGGGAAGTCTGGGCTTCCCTGCTTAAGCTGCTGCCCCCGCGACCCGACCTCGGATAAGCGGAAGAAGATGGATGGATGGAATCCAGTGTGACTATTGTAGTGAATCACACCTGAGACATCATACTTTAATCAAATCTTTATTAGACAAGTAAACAATGTGATAAAGAACATTTGACATCAATCAAACTAGGGATCTAGATATCTGCGACCGTTTTTACCAAGCGTCTTAAGAACTCTGCTAAGAGTTGACTTATGAGTAAAGAAATTCTTCGCTGAAAGCTGCACTTAAAAGTTAGTTATCAAGCGTCTTACTCACACTTTCAGCGAAGTGTAGGACTGAATCTTAAGTGTCACACTCAGAGCTGAATTACGACATTACTATGTGTCCTAAACGGAATTGTAGGTGACGTCATTTCTGTGTCCATAGAAATGACCAATCACGGAAGGGAATCCCTTGTCTAAGAATAAAGAAATATCTTAGAAATATTTAAGTGGACAATGGGAGTGTATATTTTGACAATGAGCTACAAAATAATACAAAACAAACAAACAAAATTGGCAATGAATCAAAAATAAATGTTTCCTTTTCTTTCTAATTCATTATCCCAGTGGCGAGATGTCGAAGCATTGTGATGACCTTTGGTTCTGCTGTGAAAGCTCAGCTGTGTGATGTTGCTGATGAGATGACGCCCCTTATTATTAAATCTGTGACAAAAATACTACCCGCTCTGTCTAAACGATAGCATTTGATCAGCTGCTCGTCATCAAACAAAGCCAGGACATCCTTCCGCTCCCTTCTCTCTCGCCTCGGTGCCATCCCCCGCTGGCAACTCCTAACCACTTAGGGCACCTCTGAAGGTCTCTTAAATATCGTGGAGAGTAGGAGTGATTCTTAGACTTAAGAAAGTTGATAAATAGCTTTTATTCTTAAGTTTGAGAGTAGGACTAAATTTCCCAAATTCTCAGGACTTAAGTGTAAAATGGCCATACTTGCCAACCCTCACGGATTTTCCGGGAGACTCCCGAAATTCAGCGCCTCTACCGAAAACCTCCCGGGACAAAGTTTCTCCCGAAAATCTCCCGAAATTCAGGCGGAG
This sequence comes from Nerophis lumbriciformis, assembly GCF_033978685.3. NCBI lineage: Eukaryota > Metazoa > Chordata > Actinopteri > Syngnathiformes > Syngnathidae > Nerophis > Nerophis lumbriciformis. The sequence goes on from NC_084564.2 coordinate 43,607,796, forward strand.
CTGGAAGCCACGCCCCCTCCAGCTCCATGCGGACCTGAGTGACGTCAGGTGCGCAACACCACGTAAATCGTTGGCCAACCAAAAAGTAACCCCAGTACGCTATAGCCAACATTCACCAGGAGATGGCAACAGACAAACATAGATCACTCTATTACATCTTACCCATTAGTTTCACCTGTTCCACGTTTGGACTCATTGTGCACTCTTGTTTGTCACCATAGCAACCCATTAATTTTCACCTGTCACGTCACGCACCTGTTTCACGTTTTGAGTCACGCACCTGTTTTCGTTAATCATGTCTGTAGTATTTAAGTTCATTGTTTTTCAGTTTGTCTTTCTGGTGACATCCCCACATTTATGCTCTGCACATCGTTCACGCTGCTCCTTTTTGTCCATGCCAAGTAAGTTTTGTTTATTATTGCCACAGTTAGTGTTTTTTGTTGTTCATAGTTTTTGCCTTTGTGCAAGTATTTGTTTTCATAGCCAAGTTGTTTCTCCGCCACTGTGCGTGCTTTTCGTTTGTACTCTTTTTTTTGTCCTTTATTAGTGTAAAAAATAAATGATGTACTCTCATTGCCGTCTCGCCCGAGCCAACTTTCCGTTGCCTTCTAGAAAAACTAAACCCCAGGACCTAGTCATGACAACACCAAGTACCCAAATTCCCTCCTATGCTGCGTAAATGAAGTGAACACACCGTGTGGTGTACATTGCAAATACACTATATTGCCAAAAGTATTTGGCCACCCATCCAAATGATGAGAATCAGGTGTCCTAATCACTTGGCCCGATGTATCAAATCAAGCACTTAGGCATGGAGACTGTTTCTACAAACATTTGTGAAAGAAGGGGCCACTCTCAGTGATTTCCAGCGTGGAACTGTCATAGGATGCCAGCTATGCAACAAATCCAGTCGTGAAATTTCCTCGCTCCTAAATATTCCAAAGTCAACTTTATTATGAGAAAAGTGAAGAGTTTGGGGAACAACAGCAACTCAGCCACCAAGTGGTAGGCCACGTAAACAGACAGGGAGGGGTCAGCGGATGCTGAAGCGCATAGTGCGAAGACTTTCTGCACGGTCAGTTGCTACAGAGCTCCAAACTTCATGTGACCTTCCAATTAGCCCACGCACAGTACGCAGAGAGCTTCATGGAATGGGTTTCCATGGCCGAGCAGCTGCATCTAAGCCATACATCACCAAGTCCAGTGCAAAGTGTGGGATGCAGTGGCGTAAAGCACGTCGCCACTGGACTCTAGAGCAGTGGAGACGCCTTCTCTGGACTGATAGGTGCGGTATAGCTCGGTTGGTAGAGTGGCCGTACCAGCAACTTGAGGGTTCCATGTTCGATCCCCGCTTCCGCCATCCTAGTCACTGCCATTGTGTCCTTGGGCAAGACACGTTACCCAGTGACACCCACACTGGTTTAAATGTAACTTAGATATTGGGTTTCGCTATGTAAAGCGCTTTGAGTCACTAGAGAAAAAGTGCTATATAAATATAATTCAATTCACTTGATGAATCGCACTTTTCCATCCGGCCATCTGATGGACCAGTCTGGGTTTTGGAGGTTGCCAGGAGAACAGTACATTTCGGACTGCATTGTGCCGAGTGTGGAATTTGATGGAGGAGGAATTATGGTGTGGGGTTGGTTTTTCAGGAGTTGGGCTTGGCCCCTTAGTTCCAAGTGAAAGGAACGTTGAATGCTCCAGGATACCAAAACATTTTGGACAATTCCATGGGATGGCCACACACTGCCAGGAAAGCCCGGATCAGGGTTACAACGCTGTTTTATTTTTATACAAATGGTGCAAAGCTTTTGCTTAAAAGCAAGCTGTCTTTTCTGCGTTTGTGTCTCTCTGGCTCCCACTCCAGCTCCAACCACGTGTCTCATACCGGCTGCTGCTAATAAAGGCGACAGGTGATTAGATAACAAGGCCCACCTGGGCCATCCACTCACCTGTCTCTGTCTTCGAGGCCGGTCCTGGCACACACAGTTCCGCGGCAGGCCCGCAGGCCACGCCCCCCCTCCACAATAGTGTATATTGTTTCCGAGCCCCCTACTTCCTCCCTCTCTGAACTTGTCACTTCCACCAGGGGAGGAACTTTGAAAGCTCAAATTCAGCGCACGTCTGTTTTTTTTGTTTTGTTCCCGCTCCAAAGACCGGCGTAGCGGTGTGCCAATAAACTGTCCTCATTTGCATCAACGGTGAACGCATCAAAGGATGGCGTTCTCCGCAGTCGCCACACACTACATCCTAACAGCACTTCGGATTGGAAATGAATTCCATTCTTTGTAAATAATCCAAGGTCCTTCGTAATTGCTTGACGACATCAGGCTGCCAGTGTTTCATTTGCAGGACAACATTGGCAATAAATTCCCTCACTCTGCCCGTATTTGTTTAGCTTTTTTTTTTTATTCATTGTTAATTTCACACGTTGCACTTCTGAAATGCTTCCAAGTCAGCAGTGGCATTCTCTCTCTCTCTGTCTCTCTCTCTCTCTCTCTCTCTCTCTCTCTCTCTCTCTCGCTCCAGAATGGCTTGCATGTTTTCCAGCCGGTGAAGCCGTCTTCTGTGTACTTTACATTTGTGTTAGTCTCGGTGGCATTTGTCAGGCAGGCACTGCACGCTTGCAGAGATTTGTACAAGTGTCAACACCGTGCAGGGCACCACGTTGTGTCTGGCAGATGGCAGGGGGGCGATTTTTTAGGCTCAAATGCCTAAACAAAAAAAAAAAGGCGTGTAATGAATGCACATTGTGGAGAATGCATATATGTTTAAGAGTTATTTCTTTATTCATAGCCATGTTTAGAGTATCTAGTACTTTTCCTTTGTATATTCTACCAGTTATCTTCATCAACCTGTTTAGTGTCTTAGACAATTGGAATGTGATAACACCTCCTCTCTTCTTCCTTATCGGTGTTGCGAGAGGGAGAGTTGGGGGTTTTCTTTGTGTGCAAGAAGTTGGCTCTTCCGTTTGAGTGTCAGATCAACTCGAGTAGCCGATATGAATGTATTGGTGTGGGCTGATCTCCTGAAGTTTCAGCAAAACTTGGTAATATTCCTATTCTGTCTTGATGGTCCTTCTTACTCAGCATATATGTCATCGAAAGAACTTGGGATTGACCAGTCACTTAGATTCCCTGGGAGGAAGAGCTGGTCGACGTAACAACATGTACACATCTATGTAAAGTTAAATGTTAAAGTACCAATGATTGTCACACACACACTAGGTGTGGCGAGATTATTCTCTGCATTTGACCCATCACCCTTGATCACCCCCTGGGAGGTGAGGGGAGCAGTGGGCAGCAGCGGTGGCCGCGCCCGGGAATCATTTTGGTGATTTAACCCCCAATTCCAACCCTTGATGCTGAGTGCCAAGCAGGGAGGTAATGGGTCCCATTTTTATAGTCTTTGGTATGACTCGGCCGGGGTTTGAACTCACAACCTACCGATCTCAGGGCGGACACTCTAACCACTAGGCCACTGAGTAGGTAGTAGAGAAGTTTGGGACTGGCTTCAGTCGTACAATGCATAAATTGTGTGTATGTCTAGCTTTCATTTTGTTTTGTTTACACGGTGTATTCCCAAAGATGATTCAGGCAAGACTTGTCTCTATTAGTGCTGTCCCGATACCAATATTTTGGTACTATTTCGATACTTTTCTAGATAAAGGGGACCCCCCCAAAAAATTTCATTATTGTCTTTATTTGAACAAAAAAAATCTTAGGGTACATGAAACATATGTTTATTACTGTCATTTAGTCCTTAAATAAAATAGTGAACATACTAGACAACTTGTCTTTTAGTAGTAAGTAAACAAACAAAGACTCCTAATTAGTCTATGCAGTAACATATTGTGTCATTTATACACCTATTATTTTGTACACATTATGAGGGACAAACTGTAAAAATTGATTATTAATCCATTTGTTCATTTACTGTTAATATCTGCTTATTTTCTGTTTCAACATGTTCTATCTACACTTCTGTTCAAATGTAATAATCCCTTATTCTTCTCTTCTTTGATACTTGACATTAGTTTTGGATGATACCACACATTTAGGTATTGATCCGATACCAAGTAGTTGCAGGATCATACATTTGTCATATTCAAAGTCCTCATGTGTCCAGGGACGTATTTACTGACTTTATAAACATAATATGATTTTTTTAAAAGGACAAAAAGATTTTGTGACAATAAAAAATATCGATGTAATCATAGTAGTATCGACTAGATACGCTCCTGTACTTGGTATCATTACAGTGGATGTCAGGTGTAGATCTACCCATGGCATTTGTTTACATTGTGACGGTGGTGAGCTATTGTATCCTCCTACGGTGTGTAGTGAATGGTACTTGTAAGAAACGTACTTTGTTTGTCGACATGGAGGCGACTATTAGTGATTTAGAAGTAGCTAAAACACTGTGGATGGACGTTAGCCGCTAGCTAGCTAGCCATGTCTTAAAGCAGCTCTTCCTGAGGGTGTTTCAGTGTTATAACTTCACATTTATCTTTACTTTTTACACCAAAATGCGTCCATTCTCCCTTTTCTGTCTACACACTGTGTCTGCTTGTAAGTACTCTGTGTGTGTGCGCTGCCGAACATGCTCCTCTGCTCGTACAACCAGCAATGTCACCACGTGACGACGCAGCGTCATGCCGGGGAAGCGGTACTTTTTAAACAGAGTATAGTACCGTTTTTGATTCATTAGTACCGCGATACTATACAAATTTCTCTGAAATAATGAAATGTACAGATCTTGTACATTTCCAAACTGTGCAAAGCAAGCAATAACAGACTAACAGAAAATAACAATATTTTTTTTTTTATCTGGGGAAAAATTATTATTTTAGAATAAACAAAATGTATGTGACATTAAACTATGGAAGAAATTATTAGACCAAGGGGGTCAAACTCATTTTAGATGGGGGGCCACATGGATAAAAATCTACTCCGAAGTGGGCCGGACTGGTAAAATCATGACACGATAACTTAAAAATAAAGACAACTTCAGATTGTTTTCTTTGTTTAAAAATGTATGTTTTTTTTTTACACTTACCGTATTTTCCGCACTATTAGCCGCACCTAAAAACCACAAATTTACTCAAAAGCTGACAGTGCGGCTTATAACCCGGTGCGCTTTATATATGGATTAATATTAAGATTCATTTTCATAAAGTTTCGGTCTCGCAACTACGGTAAACAGCCGCCATCTTTTTTCCCCGTAGAAGAGGAAGTGCTTCTTCTTCTACGCAAGCAACCGCCAAGGTAAGCACCCGCCCCCATAGAACAGGAAGCGCTTCTTCTTCTACTGTAAGCAACCACCCGCCCGCGTAGAAGAAGAAGAAGCGCGCGGATATTACGTTTCATTTCCTTTGTGTGTTTACATCTGTAAAGACCACAAAATGGCTCCTACTAAGCGACAGGTTTCCGGTTCATGAAAAGACGCAATCTCTCCATCCGCACACGGACTACTATTTCACAGCAACTGCCTAAAGACTTTCAAGAAAAGCTGGCTACTTTCCGTGCATATTGTAAAAACAAGATAGCTGAAAAAAAGATCCGGCCAGAGAACATTATCAACATGGACGAGGTTCCACTGACTTTTGATATTCCTGTGAACCGCACTGTGGATACAACGGGAGCACGTACGGTGAATATTCGCACCACAGGGAATGAGAAGTCATCCTTCACTGTGGTTCTAGCTTGCCATGCTAATGGCCAGAAACTTCCACCCATGGTGATATTCAAAAGGAAGACCTTGCCAAAAGAGACCTTTCCAGCCGGCGTCATCATAAAAGCTAACTCGAAGGGCTGGATGGATGAAGAAAAGATGAGCGAGTGGTTAAGGTAAGTTTACGCGAAGAGGCCGGGTGGCTTTTTTCACGCAGCACCGTCCATGTTGATATACGACTCCATGCGCGCCCACATCACGCTGGTTTTTAATATATTATTAAAGTTTGACTGACCTATCCGACTGTTTTTTTGACATTCCCTTTAGCGCAGTTAGATGCGGCTTATAACACGGGGCGGCTTATAGGTGGAAATATGCCGTTCATTGAAGGCGCGGCTTTTAACCCAGGGCGGCTTATGGTGCGGAAAATACGGTACATGTTTCGGTTAATAGTAGTATATCTTTATCTGTCCTTATTTATACTTTCTGTATAAATGATGTGATAATGTTCATCAGTCAACTCATTGGTGTTCATTTTCAATCTATCAAGATACAAAAATAATATCAAAATCAAATAACAGGATGTTATTTTTGTAGTTTGTTCGTTTTTCCTCGACTGGCGCACTAACATGTGGTTTATTTTTTTGCTATTGTGACATCTAGTGGACACATTTAGAACAGCATTCAAAAATTCCGGCTCATTTTTATACTTGGCGAACTCATCCCGCGGGCCGGATAAAACCTATTTGCGGGCCTGATCCTGGTCCTCGGGCCGTACGTTTGACACCCCTGGATTAGACTAAGAACTTACACTAAACAATGTGTTGAGTGCCAGTTGAAAGAGGTCATATTATAATTAGGGCCCGCATGGCCCATTGCATAAGGACTCCCACAGGGAGTCCTTATGCAATGGGACATAAGGACCTATTGAATTTGTAAGGTTTTATTCTTTATTCTTTATTCTTCCGCCGCCACATTAAACTGTAATTTGACCCACTTAACATGCTTCGAAAATTGCCTTTTTAAAAAAAAAACGAACCACAAAACTCAAAATTGCGCTCTAGCGCCCCCTAGAAAAAAAAAACTAGACTGCCTGTAACTCCCACTAGGAAGGTCGGAGAGACATGAAACAAAAACCTCTATGTAGGTCTGACTTAGACCTACATTTCATAATAGTACATTTTCGGGCTAGAATCAACAGGAAGTTGGCAATTCCCCCTTAAAGACAAAAAAGTACAAAAAATAGTCACTTTTGCCTCTTTGAGCTGTAATTTGACCCCAAAATGCTTCAAAACTCACCAAACTGAACGCACACATCAAAACTAGCAGAAATTGCGATCTAATAAAAAAACCTAACCCCAAATCTCAAAATTGCGCAATTTTTGAATAAAACACAGAAAAAACTGCTCCTCGGAAGAAAAAAATGACAAAACTGCCTGTAACTCCAACTGGGAAGGTCGGAGAGACATGAAACAAAAACCTCTATGTAGGTCTCACTTACACCTACATTTCATAAATTAACAACCCCCAGCAAAAATCAACAGGAAGTTTGCTATTCCCCCTTCAAAACAAAATGTTTGTAAAAACCGGTCACCTTTCTTCAAAATCTATCTCCTCTGAGCGCGTTTGTCGTTTCGGCTTCAAACTAACACAGGAGAGAGATTAAACCCTTGTGTATAAAATAAGGGAACAGCGTTTTAATACCTGCTCCGGTTTTGATTTTATGACCCTTCAAATACCCGCTGCGCTGCTGTTTTTTCAAGATGGCTGCTTAAAAGCAGGAAGCACCAGCATGCCCACACAATGCAGACAAGGTAGGTACACTAGACAAAAGTATTGGGACAATTCGGACTAAAAGTAGACAAAAGTATTGGGACACTTAGGACTACAACTGGACAAAAGTATTGGGACACTTAGGACAACCACTGGACAAAAGTATTGGGACACTTACACTGGCCAAAAGTATTGGGACACTTAGGACTACAACTTGACTAAAGTATTGGGACATTTAGGACTAAAACTGGACAAAAGTATTGGGACACTTAGGACTAGCACCTGCCAAATACGCGGGCCCGACCAATGCTGCTTGCAGCTTTAATATGATTTGTTTTCACATTTAAAACACTCACCGTCGCTTCAGGCTGAGCCGTATTTTGGGCGGTCTTATTTACGTGCCTCCACTTTGACTGCGTCTTCTCTCGTTAGCCATGTCGTAGTTTTTAGCGCTTCCATGTGGAATCTACCGACTAATATAAGTTAGAACTATTATAAATGGCAACAGCGGAGATGCATGTCTGGGCTAGTCTTCCCCACAACAAGAGGATAGAAAAAAGAAGGAAGTGAGTGACTAGAACAAGGGACGCCCATATAAGGAGATGTATAAGGTAAAAATGTGGCACATGGGGTAAACACAAAAAACGATAAATAAGAAAAGATGGTTTTGCATAAAAGGTTCCCTTTAAGAAACATTATGCCTTGCTTCTTTTCTGCTATGGTCTGGCTTAGATATTGTTGGTCCTGATCCCTGGATGCAGAGATGGCAGGCGAAGTGCAGGTAAAATATATTTATTTAAATAAAAATAAAAAAAATAGTGCAGTAAAGAAGTGCACAGGAAGCATAGGGAACGCTATGCAGCATGGAAGCAAACCAAGCAAACGATCCAGCCCAGTCCAGAGGACACGGCAAGCATAACAAGCATCCTGATTGGCAACCAGGGACAGGCATGCCTTGGCTAGCAGTCAGGGATAAGTGAGGGAGCCAGTACTTAGACAAGAGAAGTGCTGGAGGCAAACAAGTAGTGGGAAACAAAAAATAAGAGCGCTGGACAAACAATAAATACAGAAACTAAGGAAACTAATATTAAAGTTCAAACTGTGAACTTGTTGAATTCTTTAAGTGCTGGTGTGCTTCTTTTATTGTGCTGTACAGTTTTTAAAATATGATTCAAATTAAATTGTATTGTATTTCTATGCAGGTCATCACTTGTTGAGTGTTTCCTATTCTGTTTTATATTGATTATTATTTTACATCGGTGTGCCGAATAAGAATTTTCAAAAACGTAGATGCCTAAGTATATTTATTTATATATATATATATATATATATATATATATATATATATATATGTATATATATATATATATATATATATATACCCTACACCCTATATATATACCCTATATACACCCTAAGAAAAGTATTCAACAAGAACAACATTAAATTGAGCTACAGCTGTATGAACAATATACGACAAATCATCTCAAACCACAACAAAACAATTGCAAATGAGCCGTCGGCCCCCGGACAGAGCGACTCCAAAACCAACAAAGGTTGCAACTGTCGAAAGAAACCTGATTGCCCTCTCAACGGAGGGTGCTTACAAACATCAGTTGTCTACCAATCTAAGGTAACACGCAAGGACATTAACACATCCGACACATATGTAGGATTAACTGAGGGGGAGTTCAAAACCAGATGGAACAATCACAAGGCTTCTTTCAGGAACCAAAACCTGCGGAATACCACAGAACTCAGCAAACACATTTGGGACCTCAAAGACAATAATGTTGAATATTCAATAACATGGCAAATTCTTGCATCCAGCACACCTTACAATAGTGGTTATAAAAGATGCAACCTATGCTTGAAAGAGAAACTGTTTATTATTTACCGTCCAGACCTGTCATCCCTCAACAAGCGCAGCGAAATTGTAACAGCATGCCGCCACAGACGGAAACACCTCCTAGGTAACACATGAGCCAATCACCACGCCCCTACACCAGCCTGTACCCACCCACTCTGTGCCCTATATAATCCATGGTATGTGAATGCTCCCATTAAAATCTCCTGATGATTGAGGGAACCCCCCCTCATGAAACAGGCCTGTAGAGATGAAATAGTCTTGTGATTTTTTTTCCCACACACACATATATATATATATATATATATATATATATATATATATATATATATATATATATATATATATATATATATATATATATATATATATATATATATTCTCTAATAAATAATTACATTTGCTAGAGAATAATTCCGTTATTATTACTTCTTTTGGAAAGTAACAAGGAACTATAACAAATGTCTTTTTTCAAGTCATTTGCCGATACTGACAGTCACATTTAAATATCCGTTATAATTGCCATATCATGCTAGTTTATCCTATTCGCTGAAGAACAACACAATTACTGCTCTCGTATCTGGAGCTGACTGTTTTTTTTGTTAGTTTTTTTTTTTATTATTGACTATTTTATGGATAATGGGACAAGCCGTAGAAAATGGATGGATGGTACTTTTTCGTCACTTATTGTTTGTCTTTGGTACACTAATGTCATGACTTGGTCCTGGGGTTTAGTTTTTCTCGAAGGCAACGGAAAGTTGGCTCGGGCGAGACGGGAATGCAGGCGCATTTTTATTTAAATACTATAAATACAAAACAAGGAAGTAAACAAAAGGCGCGCACAATGGCGGAGAACACACTATGAAACCAAACACTTGCACAAAGGCAAAAACTATGAACAACAAAAAACACTAACTGTGGCAATAATAAACAAAACTTACTTGGCATGGACAAAAAGGAGCAGCGCGAACGATGGACATGAAAAAAAGAGTCAGAAATGTGCAGAAGCATAAATGTGGAGATGTCACCAGAAAGACAAACTGAAAACAATGAACTTAAATACTACAGACATGATTAAATAGTCTCTTATTTATGGTATCATTTACCTTAGCCTCTACCAAGGGTGTCCAAAGTCTCGCACAGGGGCCATTTGTGGCCCTCAGTTTCTTTTTTTCATTGGCCCACTGCATTTTCTAAAAATACAACTAAGGACAGCCGAATCAAAACATGGGGGAGGATTATGGCGACTGAAAAGACAAGACAAATTTTATATTGAATCTATTATGTGGGTTATAACACAAAGCTGAGATGTACTGTCAATATTTCTGTCATGACTTGGTCTTGGGTGTTAGCTTTTCCGGGATGCAACGGAAAGTTGGCTCGGGCGAGACGGGAATGTAAGTACATTTTTATTTAAACACTATAACTACAAAACAAGGAAGTAAACAAAAGGCGCGCACAAGGGCGGAAGTACAAAACTTGACTATAAACACAAAACTTGCACAAGGGCAGAAACTATGAACAATTAAACAAAACTTGCAAACTATGGCATGAATAAAGAAAACTTACTTGGACATGTCATGAAGTACGCAGAGGTTAACCGAGTGTGACAGGGGTATGAAGAGCATAAATGTGGGGATGTCACCAGAAAGACAAACTGAAAACAATGAACTTAAATACTACAGACATGATTAACGAAAACAGGTGCGTGACTCAAAACGTGAAACGGGTGCGTGACGTGACAGGTGAAAACTAATGGGTTGCTATGGTGACAAACAAGAGTGCACAATGAGTCCAAACGTGGAACAGGTGAAACTAATGGGTAATCATGGAAACAAGACAAGGGAGTGAAAAGCCAGAAACTAAAGAGTCCAATAACTAAACAAAACATGACTAAGACAAAACATGAATACACAGACATGACAACTAATGTGTAAATTATAGGCCATTGGTTCTTTTACAAAAATAAATATATATTTTTATATTGATCTTTTTATCTTTGGGTGTGAACATTATTATCTAAACTCCAAGTTATTGTTTTTAGTTGTTGCTATTTTTGTATTACAACATGTTAATATTGATCATGTTGTACTGCATTGTAATCTTTTGTTTTGGTGATTATGTGATGTTTTTTTCCTGGACCCCAGGAAGAATAGTCTCCACTGCAGTGTAGACTAATGGGTATCCTGAATAAACTAAACTAAACTCAACTCATAGTTCGCAGACCTCCAGGTTTTATTTTAAGGTCTGTAGTGAAGCTTGACTTTGTACAAAACCGTCCTCTGTGAAGTGGTCAAGTCCGCAAGAAATAATATTTTTTTCTGTCATGACGTCTTAAAAACCCTGGATCCTAAAAATCAACCCGTTGAGCGCCTTTTCTCACAAAAAGGGCAGGAAACTAAAGAAAACAAAGGAACTTTCTGCTTACAAACATCAAGAAGTGACAACCGAAGCAGTTCTTCTTGATGGCCAGCTCGTTGAACGTGTGGAAACAATGAAATTCCTTGGTACTGTCTTCAATAGGCATCTTTGTTTTTCTCATCAAACCAAATCTGGTTTCTTTTACCCTTTCAATGTCTACTCCGTCTATTTGTATTCGTGTATGATGCTCTTTTCTACTGTTACCAAATAGCATTATTTTAGTTTTACTGAGATTCAAAGATAGTCTGTTTTTGTTTTTTTTTCATTCCTGTTTTTACCAAACCTCTGTTATATGTTTCACATACGACATTGTTTGTAATTTAGTGATGTCTGTCACCTGTGTCGGTGAGTCAAAGCCAGTTTTTGACCCCTTTGGACAATAAAAACGTATTCTATATTACTCTAATGATATATTTTTCCATGTTTGGGACATAGGCTACAGCAGGGGTCTCAAACTCATACCTCTAAAGGCTTGGTGGCCACATGCGTGGACAACACTTTTTAGCTCTTATTTCCAAAAGTGTGTACACCACTGAATTGGGGTCTTATGGCCGCTTATGTGGACACTTATACTGCCATCTGGTGGTGTCAGAAGAGTATAACATACAATGGAATTTGGGAGAAAAAAGTGTAAAAATAAGAATTAGGTGCACTGTCGAGTCTTGAGAAAATGAAATGATTTAAGTGCACCTTAAAGGCCTAGTGGCCACATGCGTGGACAGCACCTTTTAGCTCTTATTTCAAAAATTGTGTACACTAGTGAATTGGGGTCTTATGGCCGCTTATGTGGACACTTATACTGCCATCTGGTGGTGTCAGAAGAAAAAAGTGTAAAACTAAGAATTAGCATGTCACTAAACATGAAGTACACATTTGTGTACTTATGGACTAAGTACATCATACCAAAAGATGATTCTTAGTTTTTATTCTAATTAAGGTCCAATAAGCCCAAATAGCAAAGACAAATAAAAAAAACATGTAAAAAAACCAGCTTGGGCCTTAAGAGGTTAAGCTCGGGGGCTGCATGGAGGAAAATCTGTGCACTAAATCCGGCATTAAAAGTAAAAAAATTAAAGTAGTTCTTTACTTTGGCCAAAAATAGAACAAACACATTCTGAAAATATTAAATAAAAATATAGAAAAAAAAGTACCGGCAGCGGTAAAGTTTAGATCCATGAAGGAAATAAAAAAAGTGAATAAATGTTTATAACTGAATACATTTACATATGTATAAAAATGTGTTTTCTTTTGTATGATTTTTTTTTAATTAATTAAATAATGTTTATGACAACCTTTTTTCCAAAACACAATGTAGAATGTGAGATATAACAGGATAATTGATAATTGAATGATAATGCATTTATCAATTGCTTACAAAACGCTTACAAAATCAATCAATCAATGATTATTTATGTAGCCCTAAATCACGAGTGTCTCAAAGGGCTGCACAAGCCACAACGACATCCCACAATAGGGCAAGAAAAAACTCAACCCAATGGGATGACAATGAAAAAAATGGGACCCCAAAAATTTACAGTGGGACCCCATTTTTATGACTTGATGGGGTCCCTAGGACCCCGTTTTGAAAAGCGCCAACACTGCTGGAGTATTGGTGCGTGCAAAACAGCAGCAGGCGGCTGCGGCCTGCGGGCCGCTTCTGATACTAATCAAAATATCATCCCGGGGAGCCATGGATCATTCATTTGTTGGCCGGATCTGACTTTCACACTTAGGGGCTCCAGTATATTACTGTTTTATAAAAGAGTCCAGTTTTTCATAATAGGGGAGCTTAAAAATGGTTAACATAATTCAAATTAAAATGTTACCTACAAGATTGCCTGTAAAGTTAATAAAGGTTTTATGACTTGCAACTGATTATTTCTCGTTGATATTCTAGTGTGTATGTTAGACAGCTGATTTGAGGTTTGAAGTATTAGTCGCGAGCACAAAAAAAGGAGAATAATTCAGAAAAGCCCATCGGGAGTGGAGCTAACAAGTTGCTATCATGAATCCCCGAGGGGGTAAACATCTACAACGAATAGACCACCACAATGAAATCACTCTAATGTGGCAGCACGGATAATAGGAGCTGCGACGTTGGTGTCAACTCAACCATTTGTGTCATCATTTCATCTCTTTAAACCCCCAAAATATATTTGCACAAGAAGATAGAGGAGATGGAAGATTCCAAAAAGTGGCGGCGTACATGCTGTCGCTATGTCTCCCGTTCCATTAGGGCGGACGGCGCCCTCATAAAGCGTCTGCATGCTCTTCTCGCTTATGTTCAATTTCTCACTCAGTGCACAAAGTGACGTTTGAACGTGACACATTCAGGCCACGGCTGGTTTCAGCTTTATTTCTTGTCCTCCTTTTTTTTTTTTTTAAATGGCGACATAGGGAAATGAAGACGGAAGCTATGCTGCTTCTATTCAGCACTGAAAGGGAAGGGGAATCTTAAAAGAGCTGTCCATGGTACCCAGGTAAAAGAGCTGTCCATGGTACCCAGCTAAAAGAGCTGTCCATACCCAGCTAAAAGAGCTGTCCATGGTACCCAGTTAGAAGAGCTGTCCATACCCAGCTAAAAGAGCTGTCCATAACCAGCTAAAAGAGCTGTCCATGCTACCCAGCTAAAAGAGCTGTCCATGCTACCCAGCTAAAAGAGCTGTCCATGGTACCCAGCTAAAAGAGCTGTCCATACCCAGCTAAAAGAGCTGTCAATGGTACCCAGCTAAAAGAGCTGTCCATGGTACCCAGCTAAAAGAGCTGTCCATGGTACCCAGCTAAAAGAGCTGTCCATGGTACCCAGCTAAAAGAGCTGTCCATACCCAGCTAAAAGAGCTGTCCATACCCAGCTAAAAGAGATGTCCATGGTACCCAGCTAAAAGAGCTGTCCATGGTACCCAGCTAAAAGAGCTGTCCATGGTACCCAGCTAAAAGAGCTGTCCATAATACCCAGCTAAAAGAGCTGTCCATAACCAGCTAAAAGAGCTGTCCATGGTACCCAGCTAAAAGAGCTGTCCATGGTACCCAGCTAAAAGAGCTGTCCATACCCAGCTAAAAGAGCTGCCCATGGCACCCAGCTAAAAGAGCTGCCCATGGTACCCAGCTAAAAGAGCTGTCCATGGTACCCAGCTAAAAGAGCTGTCCATACCCAGCTAAAAGAGCTGCCCATGGCACCCAGCTAAAAGAGCTGTCCATGGTACCCAGCTAAAAGAGCTGTCCATACCCAGCTAAAAGAGCTGCCCATGGCACCCAGCTAAAAGAGCTGTCCATGGTACCCAGCTAAAAGAGCTGTCCATACCCAGCTAAAAGAGCTGCCCATGGCACCCAGCTAAAAGAGCTGCCCATGGTACCCAGCTAAAAGAGCTGTCCATACCCAGCTAAAAGAGCTGTCCATACCCAGCTAAAAGAGCTGTCCATCCTACCCAACTAAAAGAGTTGTCCATACCCAGCTAAAAGAGCTGTCCATACCCGGCTAAAAGAGTTGTCCATACCCAGCTAAAAGAGCTGTCCATGGTACCCAGCTAAAAGAGCTGTCCATGGTACCCAGCTAAAAGAGCTGTCCATGGTACCCAGCTAAAAGAGCTGTCCATGCTACCCAACTAAAAGAGTTGTCCATACCCAGCTAAAAGAGCTGTCCATACCCAGCTAAAAGAGCTGTCCATGGTACCCAGCTCGCCTCGCCAAGCCTGCAAACAGTGTATGCGGTAATAGGTTTTGATTGATTGATTGATTGAGAAGTTTATTGACATCTGGTTAATGAGATATGATGTGTCAAACATTCTGCCTTTACAGGGAAAAAAATGCTCAGTTTAAATTGGCACATGCTTGTAGTTTGCAGGGTGGGAGCATACTAAACCTTGTTATAATATGCCACCTCACTCGTGTCACCACTTTACTTTATTTAACCTTATTTAACACCTAATTGTATGCTTTTACAACAATTCTGATTAGTATGAGGTTCATCATGAGACGGTGTTAACAGAACATGAATAGTAATGGACACTAAAAGACAACCATCATAAGGATACAAAATAAAAAATAAAAAGTGTTATCAGGTTCAAACACTGATGACATCCATCAAACAGACACAGAAGCAAGGAATTAAACAGAGACATAATTCAATTTAGCTCATTGAGGAGAAATGTCTGGGCTGTACTCTATGTACAGTCTCCCACCACGCTCTGACGAAAGATTGTACGCCTCCTCTTTTATTTGGACTTTCCTTGATTACATGGCAACAGCTGTTTCTAAAGGGAAGGGGGTCACAAACAGCCGCTGCCTTTGGTCACAAAACAGTTCAAAGAAAAAGTGCCTGGATTGGGGTCGGATTACAATACATCAAAGAAACCGACACCTTCATGTTGCTTCCCATCCTAGACAGTGGAGTTTTACAAGCCTTTTTGATTGGTAAGATCAAAGACAGCTTTTGTCTGCTCGCCGGGAACTCATTGAAACACAAAGCTTTGTGATAACTTAGATACAATTATTCTGACAAGCGTAATTACCCTTAGGGCACGGGTGTCAAACTCAAGGCCCACGGGCCACGCCACATCAATTTGTGTGGCCCCCAAAGATGTGTAAATAAAGTACCTTATCTGTTCTTAATAAATGTATCACACAAATGAATGTACTGCGTACAATTACATATATTTGCACTTTAAAAAGGCTTAGTGGCCACATGCGTGGACAGCACCTTTTAGCTCTCATTTCCAAGATTGTGTACACTACTGAATTGGGGTCTTATGGCCACTTATGTGGACACTTATACTGTCATCTGGTGGTGTCAGAAGAGTATAACGGTCATGATCCGTGGCCTGGATCATGAAACATTGGCCTTGTTAGGCCTATTTTAGGGGGGCTCAAGCCCCCCTAAAATATTCTTAAGCCCCCCTAAATAATCTGGTGCTATATATATTTATATATATATATATATTAATTTTTTTTTTACAAATACATGCCAACATATTCATTATAAAGTGGCCCGAATATGAGTTTAAATAAATAATAATATAACCTGTCATTATTCACTCAGTTTCCCCTCACTTCATAGCGTAAGGTAGAGAGCCCCTTTAGTGTGTCGGTATCCAATCCATTCCACTTGTTCATATAGAAAATGCCCACATCACTCAAATTCCAGTCCGCATTTTCTATGCGACCTTGCTTGCGGTCCTTGGACTTGTTCATATAGAAAATGCCCACATCACTCAAAATCCAGTCCGCATTTTCTCCACGACCTTGCTTGCGGTCCTGCAGGTGTACGGAGCACATTAGCACACAGCACTGCAGAACAAGAATGTGAACGGATGCAAAATGGACATAAGAAACTTTTTCAAGAAAGTAAGTATTCATCACTGCTTGTAGTAAAATGTATTAGCGCCACTTTACACCAGGTCTGTGTTTGACAAAAAGTTGACATTCCCGCTCTAAAACAATGCTGCTACTTAGTTAGCTAGTTAGCCTGAAATGCATTATTAAGGTCCTGATTATTTATAAAGTTAAATGTGCACTCTTTTTTTACCATTTGCTATCTTTGGGGTTACTTCCTTCTGGAGCATCAGCTGTGTTTCTCACTTTACACATGGAGGAGAACAGGAGCTGAGCTCATTCACATATGACTATCATCAGTAGATAATAATAATAATCATCATGCAAGTAATTGTTTCTTGTTGATGCTGTAAACAAAATGTCACTGTGCAAACCCATGTTTGTTGTTGTACTGAACACAGATTGAAAATAAACCGACTGAAATAATAATAATAACAATGAATCATTTCTAAGTCTTTGTTAGCCGTTTGTGAAGTTTTGTGCTCGTGCCCTACGTTCGCTCGCATCTTGTGCATCTCCTGGGGGCTAAGCCCCCCCCTGTCCTTAAAAGCTAGTGACACCCCTGGTTTAAAATATTCAGATTTTGCTCATTACATTTCGATTTTTTTGTCTTTTTTCTTGCATTTTTACTGTTGCTTTTTAAGATGGATACGTTATGGTTTGGAAAAAACACAGCTTTTTCAATTTTAGCAGACACTGTTAAGTTCCACTCTTCTACTCCAAAAGGACTCCCAAACAACTCATGATTTCCAATTGATCAACTTCTTATTTTCCAACTTGAAGCATTGTGTTGGTTTCATTTCAGTTGATCTTCAATGAATCATCAGGTTGTAAAACCATTGGTGTGTTTGGAGAAACTTCAAGACTAGATCTTGCAGTTGTGGCTGCTTGCTGTTCTTCCTGGCATGCATGAATGAGTCTGACTGAACCTCCGTTCCTTTTCAGGTGCCTTCAATCAGTAATTTGGCGGCCATTTTCCCTTGGCATTCTGGGAATTGTAGTTTTCAATGGTTTTGACCATGTAGTTTCCCACCATGGAGGGCATGGATTGACTCTTGACAGACACTACTGACCTTTTAACTCCACAGACACTTTAGATATATTTGCATTAAGTATTGGTATAAGATATATAGATATATATGTGTCATGATCTGTGGCCCGGATCATATTTTGTTATGTTCTGTTAGTTTTGGACTGCCTTAGTTCCTGTTTGTGCACCTCTGGGTTTGTTTTGGTTTCCAAGGGGATTAATTGGGTTCACCTGCCTCTGGTTAGTGGTCGGCATGCTCAGCTGCTGTCAACCACTAATCAGGGAGCTATTTATTCACCTTGCTCACCACGCTCAGTATGGCTTCATTCCGTCACGCGGGGGTCGCATCTTTATGCGGGGTTGTTGTCCCAGGATGCAGACGGATAACTCCGGACAAAGCGTGAAAGGTAGGGTGTTATTTACGAAGATTAAATCATAGCATGTCACTAAATATGAAGTACACGTTTGTGTACTTATGGACTAAGTACACCATATCAAAAGATAATTCTTATTTTTTATTCTAATTAGGGTCAAATAAGCCCAAATAGCAAAGAGAAATAAATCAAGCATGTAAACAAACAGCTTGGGCCTTAAGAGGTTAATAATCTTGGATAATTAAACAAATTAGTATACCATTATCCATTTCAAAACAATGTTTTTGTTTAAATAAAGATACATACTTCAATATGTGCTCGATTTATGATTTCAATCCAACAAATTGTCCATGCAAAAATTTTACAGTAACATTTTTTTTACGGTAAAATTCACTTTCAATATAGAGTAATAATACACAATAAAACACAAAAACTGTAGATTTGACAGTATAAAAAAATAGCATGATTTTTTTTGTAAAAAAAATGGTGGTACTTGTCAATACTTGGTCCGGGGTGTGTGCTTTTCCAGGATGCAACGGAAAGTTGGCTCGTGCGAGACGGGAATGAAGGTACATTATTTATTATTATCAAAAAAAAGGAATAACAAAAAACACGCACAATGGCGGAGAACAAACTATGAAACCAAAAAGACTATAAATATGGAACAAAAACTTACTTGGCTTGGACGAAAGTCGTTGCTTGAGGAATTGACATGAAAAGAAGTATCAGGCATGAACAGAGCATAAATGTGTTGTGAGGTTGTCAGGAAGACAAACTGAAAAACACTGAACTTAAATACTACAGACATGATTAACGAAAACAGGTGCGTGACTCGAGACGTGAAACAGGTGCGTGACGTGACAGGTGAAAACTAATGGGTTGCTATGGTGACAATCAAGAGTGCACAATGAGTCCAAACGTGGAACAGGTGAAACTAATGGGGTAATCATGGAAACAAGACAAGGGAGTGAAAAGACAGAAACTAAGGAGTCCTATAACTAAACAAAACATGATTACACAGACATGACAGTACTGTATTTCCATTCCATTTAATTTAATTCCATTTATTTATTTTATATGCTGTAAAAAAAAAAAAAAGAACTGCCAGTTTTAACAGTACAATCTAAAGATTTGGTTTTGTACAGCCTATGAAAAAAGACAAGACAATTATACACACATTTTATATATATACACATATACAGGTAAAAGCCAGTAAATTAGAATATTTTGAAAAACTTGATTTATTTCAGTAATTGCATTCAAAAGGTGTAACTTGTACATTATATTTATTCATTGCACACAGACTGATGCATTCAAATGTTTATTTCATTTAATTTTGATGATTTGAAGTGGCAACAAATGAAAATCCAAAATTCCGTGTGTCACAAAATTAGAATATCACTTAAGGCTAATACAAAAAAGGGATTTTTAGAAATGTTGGCCAACTGAAAAGTATGAAAATGAAAAATATGAGCATGTACAATACTCAATACTTGGTTGGAGCTCCTTTTGCCTCAATTACTGCGTTAATGCGGCGTGGCATGGAGTCGATGAGTTTCTGGCACTGCTCAGGTGTTATGAGAGCCCAGGTTGCTCTGATAGTGGCCTTCAACTCTTCTGCGTTTTTGGGTCTGGCATTCTGCATCTTCCTTTTCACAATACCCCACAGATTTTCTATAGGGGTAAGGTCAGGGGAGTTGGCGGGCCAATTTAAAACAGAAATACCATGGTCCGTAAACCAGGCACGGGTAGATTTTGCGCTGTGTGCAGGCGCCAAGTCCTGTTGGAACTTGAAATCTCCATCTCCATAGAGCAGGTCATCAGCAGGAAGCATGAAGTGCTCTAAAACTTGCTGGTAGACGGCTGCGTTGACCCTGGATCTCAGGAAACAGAGTGGACCGACACCAGCAGATGACATGGCACCCCAAACCATCACCCAACCATGCAAATTTTGCATTTCCTTTGGAAATCGAGGTCCCAGAGTCTGGAGGAAGACAGGAGAGGCACAGGATCCACGTTGCCTGAAGTCTAGTGTAAAGTTTCCACCATCAGTGATGGTTTGGGGTGCCATGTCATCTGCTGGTGTCGGTCCACTCTGTTTCCTGAGATCCAGGGTCAACGCAGCCGTCTACCAGCAAGTTTTAGAGCACTTCATGCTTCCTGCTGCTGACCTGCTCTATGGAGATGGAGATTTCAAGTTCCAACAGGACTTGGCGCCTGCACACAGCGCAAAATCTACCCGTGCCTGGTTTACGGACCATGGTATTTCTGTTCTAAATTGGCCCGCCAACTCCCCTGACCTTAGCCCCATAGAAAATCTGTGGGGTATTGTGAAAAGGAAGATGCAGAATGCCAGACCCAAAAACGCAGAAGAGTTGAAGGCCACTATCAGAGCAACCTGGGCTCTCATAACACCTGAGCAGTGCCAGAAACTCATCGACTCCATGCCACGCCGCATTAACGCAGTAATTGAGGCAAAAGGAGCTCCAACCAAGTATTGAGTATTGTACATGCTCATATTTTTCATTTTCATACTTTTCAGTTGGCCAACATTTCTAAAAATCCCTTTTTTGTATTAGCCTTAAGTAATATTCTAATTTTGTGACACACGGAATTTTGGATTTTCATTTGTTGCCACTTCAAATCATCAAAATTAAATGAAATAAACATTTGAATGCATCAGTCTGTGTGCAATGAATAAATATAATGTACAAGTTACACCTTTTGAATGCAATTACTGAAATAAATCAAGTTTTTCAAAATATTCTAATTTACTGGCTTTTACCTGTATATTCATACTGTATATTATTCACTGTTAAAAGTGGCCCTCTGAGGGCAACCATAACTGCCATGTGGCCCTCAATGAAAAGAAGTTTGCCTTAGGAAGAGTGAAGGAGGATGACAGATGGACGACACATTTCATTTTAAGATGGGAGGGGAGTGGGGGGGGGGGGGGGGGGGGATGCAGAGCTAAGCAGTAAGCAAATGTCAACGAATGTGCTGTGTGAGCAGTCGTCCAATGGGACGGGCGTCACATGACCAGTCACATGACCAGTCGCACTTATGTGGCGGGCTTTTGCTGTCACTGCGATTCATCTGCTCCATCACAGCCCTGCAGGTGGACTAGATTTGTCACTACAGTTTGTCTTTCTAATGTTGCGTGGCCATATTCATATAGTCTGTACTTATTTAAGTTAAGTTATAGTTAAAGTACCAATTATCAGAGGTGTGGACTCGAGTCACATGACTTGGACTCGAGTCAGACTCGAGTCATGAATTTGATGACTTTAGACTCGACTTGACAAAATGTAAAAAGACTTGCAACTCGACTTCGACTTTAACATCAATGACTTGTGACTTCACTTGGACTTGAGCCTTTTGAATTGACATGACTTGACATGACTTGCGACTTTCCCCAAAACCCAAAGATGAAAAAGTTATTCGGGAGCGCTCCGTATTTTTCATTGTGTACTTGTCTATCAGCGTTGCGTGTGTCAGCTGGTGTGCTCTCAGTACAACAGCCAATCAAATTACATCTACTTTGTTTTCATCACACAGCATTCATCCAATCAAATTGCAGGACAACCAACGAAGAAGACATGTCCAAACCACACGCCAGTGAACAAAAAATGATACCTAAAATAATTTCGTTTGGGTATAAAAATTACGAGGTGGTCGACACAAAACGGTTTGCAGTATGCAACACATGCGGTTCCAAAATGACTGATGGAGAGGCAACAACTTCCAACTTCGTCCGGCATTTGAAGTTGCACAAAGAACGGTAAGTTTTGAATGTAAGATAACGTTTATTGGCTAAGTAACGTGACTTTTATTTGCTGTGTAGTTAAATCAGTGAGGCTGTAAACTCACTGCTAACGTTATAACGTTATTGCAAACACGGGAATCTGTTGCAGTTCACTACCTTATTCATACTTTTTGTTCAGTGATTTTTTTAAGCAGGGTTACGTTAGTCAACATATCACACGTAACGTTAGACGGCGGTCAGCAGCACCGCGTATTTTAGCCACCTAAAAAAAAGACAAAAATAGTAAAATAAAGGTCAGTTAAAATGTATACTATATTATGAATATGTGTACCGTTTTAGCTAGCTTTCTGACATACTGTTGGTTGTTTACCTCAGTGGTCCCCAACCACCGGGCCGCGGCCCGGTACTGGTCCGTGGATCGATTGGTATCGGGCCGCACAAGAATTTTTTTTTTTTTTTTTTATTTAAAAAAAAAAATTAAATCAACATAAAAAACACAAGATACACTTACAAGTAGTGCACCAACCCAAAAAAACTCTCTCCCCCTTTTGTTCTGGGCATTGAACATGAAGACTCTTCCTTCACTGTTCCGAGTGGCCATGAGAGTCTTGGCAGTGCCTGCCTCCAGTGCTCCAGTGGAGCGAGTTTTCATCCATGGTGGCATCATACTACGCCCCCATCGTGCACAAATGACTGACAGACTCTTGGCTAATTTGGTCTTTTGCAAATGCAATGCAGCATAGGTTAGTCCTAAGTGTCCCAATACTTTTGTCTCGTGTTAGTCGTAAGTGTCCCAATACTTTTGTCTAGTGTTAGTCCTAAGTGTCCCAATACTTTTGTCTACTTGTAGTCCATAAGTGTCCCAATACTTTTGCCTTGTGTTAGTCCTAAGTGTCCCAATACTTTTGTCCAGTGTTAGTCCTAAGTGTCCCAATACTTTTGTCTAGTGTTAGCCCCTAAGTTTCCCAATACTTTTGCCAAGTATTAGTCGTACGTGTCCCAAAACTTTTGTCTACTGTTAGTCCTAAGTGTCCCAATACTTTTGCCTACTGTTAGTCCTAAGTGTCCCATGGTGAGTTTTGAAGCATATTAGTGGGTCAAATTACAGCTCAAAGAGGCGGCGGAATAATAATAATAATAATAAAGAATAATAATAATAATAATAATAATAATAATAAAACCTTAAAAATTCAATAGGGTCCTCTGTCCCAAAGGGACATTGCGGTCCCTAATTAAAGCTGCAAGCAGCGATGGACGGGACCGACTTTGACGGCACATAAAATCCAAACCGGAGCAGTAATTAAAACTATTTCGTCACCTTTTAATCAGAAGGGTTCAATCTCTCTCCTGTGTTAGTTTGAAGCCGACACAACAAACGCGCTCAGAGGAGATAATTTTTGAAAAAAGGTGACCGTTTTTTACAAAACTTTTGTTTTGAAGGGGGAATTGCAAACTTCCTGTTGATTTTAGCTGGGGGTGGTCAATACATGAAATGTAGGTCTAAGTGAGACCTACATAGAGATTTTTGTTTGTTTTTTGTCTTGAATTTTCTTCCGAGGAGCAGTTGTGTCTGTGTTTTCTTCCTAGGAAGCGCTAGAGCGCAATTTTGAGTTTTGGGGTTGGTTTTTTTTTTTTTTATTAGATCGCAATTGTTGCCAGTCCTGATGTGTGTGTCCAGTTTGGTGAGTTTTGAAGCATGTTAAGGGGGTCAAATTACAGCTCAAAGAGGCAAAAGTGACTGTTTTTACTAAAATGTTGTTTAGAAGGGGGAATTGCAAACTTCCTGTAGCTTCTTTCAAAAGAATGTTATTGTATTTGATTTGTAGGTCTAAATTAGACCTACATAGAGGTTATTGTTTCATGTCTCTACGACATTCCTACCGGAAGTTACAAGCAGTTTTGTCTGTGTTTTTTTCCTGGGGGGCGCTAGAGCGCAATTTTGAGTTTTGGGGTTGGGTTTTTATTAGATCACAATTTTCGCCAGTCCTAATGTGTGTGTCCTGTTTGCTGAGTTTTGAAGCATGTTAAGAGGGTCAAATTACAGCTCAAAGAGGCAAAAGTGACTGTTTTTACTAAAATGTTGTTTAGAAGGGGGAATTGCAAACTTCCTGTTGATTTTAGCTGGGGGTGGTCAATACATGAAATGTAGGTCTAAGTAAGACCTACATAGAGATTTTTGTTTGTTTTTTGTCTTGAGTTTTCTTCCTAGGAGCAGTTGTGTCTGTGCTTTCTTCCTAGGAAGCGCTAGAGCGCAATTTTGAGTTTTGGGGTTGGGTTTTTTATTAGATCGCAATTTTTGCCAGTCCTGATGTGTGTGTCCAGTTTGGTGAGTTTTGAAGCATTTTAAGAGGGTCAAAGTACAGCTCAAAGAGGCAAAAGTCACTGTTTTTACTAAAATGTTGTTTAGAAGGGGGAATTGCAAACTTCCTGAAGCTTTTTTTCAAAAGGATGTTATTGTATGAAATGTAGGTCTAAATTAGACCTATATAGAGGTTATTGTTTCATGTCTCTACGACATTCCTACCGGAAGTTACAAGCAGTTTTGTCTGTGTTTTTTCCTAGGGGGCGCTAGAGCGCAATTTTGAGTTTTAGGGTTTGTTTTTTTGATTAGATCGCAATTTTCATCAGTCCTGATGTGTGTGTCAAATATGGTGAGTTTTGAAGCATGTTAAGGGGGTCAAATTACAGCTGTAAGACGCGGCGGTATAATAATAATGTTTGTTCAATGTCAACATGATAAATGACCACAATATAATATGAACTAAACTGATCTGTAGAATACAATATGGTTCTTTATAGAACCCTCAGAAGACAAGACGGTTATCGGTGAAAACCTTTGAAAAGGGATGTTTTTAGAACCCCCTGTGTCAGATCTAGATGAAACCCTTGAAACATGAAACAGTTCTTTGTGGAACTCCCTGTGTGAGTTCTAGATGAAACCCTTGAAACATGAAAGGGTTCTTAGTGGAACTCCCTGCATAGGTTCTAGATGAAACCCTTGACAAACGAAAGGGTTCTTAGTGGAACTCCCTGTGTGGGTTCTAGATGAAACCCTTGAAATACGAAAGGGTTCTTAGTGGAACTCCCTGCGTGGGTTCTAGATGAAAGCCTTGAAATACAAAAGGGTTCTTAGTGGAACTCCCTGTGTGGGTTCTAGATGAAACCCTTGAAATACGAAAGGGTTCTTAGTGGAACTCCCTGCGTGGGTTCTAGATGAAAGTCTTGAAATACAAAAGGGTTCTTAGTGGAACTCCCTGTGTGGGTTCTAGATGCAACCCTTGAAATACGAAAGGGTTCTTAGTGGAACTCCCTGCGTGGGTTCTAGATGAAAGTCTTGAAATACAAAAGGGTTCTTAGTGGAACTCCCTGTGTGGGTTCTAGATGAAACCCTTGAAACATGAAAGAGTTCTTTGTGGAACTCCCTGTGTGGGTTCTAGATGAAACCCTTGAAACCTGAAAGGGTTCTTAGTGGAACTCCCTGCATGGGTTCTAGATGAAACCCTTGACAAACGAAAGGGTTCTTAGTGGAACTCCCTGTGTGGGTTCTAGATGCAACCCTTGAAATACGAAAGGGTTCTTAGTGGAACTCCCTGCATAGGTTCTAGATGAAACCCTTGACAAACGAAAGGGTTCTTAGTGGAACTCCCTGTGTGGGTTCTAGATGAAACCCTTGAAATACGAAAGGGTTCTTAGTGGAACTCCCTGCGTGGGTTCTAGATGAAAGTCTTGAAATACAAAAGGGTTCTTAGTGGAACTCCCTGTGTGGGTTCTAGATGAAACCCTTGAAATACGAAAGGGTTCTTAGTGGAACTCCCTGCGTGGGTTCTTTGTAGAACCTCTCATGGGGGGTTCTGGGTGGAACCTTACACACACAGTTCTAGGTAGAACCCTCCAAAAGGGTTCCAGGTGGAACCTTTATAAAAAGGTTCCACCTGGAACCCTTTTGGAGGTCAACTGCTGCTATGAAGCGCTGCCAGCCGTCCATCACCCCGAACGGGAATCAAGCGGTGGTGAAGGCGTGGGGTGTGAGAGGGTGTGTGTGTGTGTGTGTGTATATGCCCATTGTCTTGAGTTAGTTGATGTAGTGTCCATAGGCCTGGGGCCGTTCTGCATGCAAGCAAAAGTTCGACTCCAGGTGTCGTTGAGGAGGGAGGGAGGTCAAAAGCGTCCATCATTGAGGTGTCCTCGGGGGGAAGATTTCAGAACAGCCTGCTCCTGTTGTTGGAGCGTCAAGGCCATTCGAGGGAGTCAAATCGTAGATACGGATTTTTGTTTTTCCGCGAGCAGACAAGTGAGGAAAGAGAGATGTGTGCTGGAAAGAGAGGAGGAAAGATTTAAAAAAAAACAAACAGCTCCAAGAACTGCAGTGATTTAATTTCTTTATCATATCTTCCTTCTGGGGAAGCTCAAGAATGTTTGAATACAAAACATCAAGCCTCGCGCGGGGAAGATTTCAGATGTTCTCGTTCCTCCGTCCATTATGTCCACGGGAATTATAAATGTCGTTTTAATTCAGCTCCAAGCGAGTCATGTGACCATGTTTGTTGTTGTCAAGCGAGAGGACAAAGGAGCGTGTTGTGAAGTGGACCTGCTCTTTATGGAATGACCAAACACACTAATGGAGGCAGCAGGTGCGAGTCAAACACAGGAGCGGTTTTTATTGGTACATCCAGGTCTGGTATCCTAGCAACCTGGCAGTGGGAACAAGGCCCTCTACCCCTCCATGCAGTTATCACTGGAATTTTGATTGAGGCCGATCCAGGAGGGGAGGAACACGATGCTCCTCTAGCTCACTACAATTTATTTTTTATTTTTTTTACTGCTGTTAAATAAAAAGCTTGATGACTCAGCAGGAAATATCCTATAATAGTCCAAAAGCATAATCATCATGGACACCAAAGGAGCGCAAAGTGGGCTCAAACTGTGACAAATACCATGAACTTGTGTGGTGGTGCGCAGCATCTTCTGCCATCTGGCACTGAGTCACCAAGCAAACTTGAATGCAGAACAATGATTACATGTTTTTGTTACTGTATCATTATTGTTATTATTATCATTATTGTTAGTAGTAGTATTATTAGTATGACCCCTTTAGAATTGTTACTGTATCATTATTGTTATTATTATTAGTAGTAGTAGTATGACTCCTTTAGAATTGTTACTGCATCATTATTGTTATTATTAGTAGTAGTATTATTAGTATGACTCCTTTAGAATTGTTACTGCATCATTATTGTCATTATTAGTAGTAGTATTATTAGTATGACTCCTTTAGAATTGTTACTGTATAATTATTGTTATTATTAGTAGTAGTAGTATTATTAGTATGACTCATTTAGAATTGTTACTGTATCATTATTGTTATTATTAGTAGTAGTAGTATTATTAGTATGACTCCTTTAGAATTGTTACTGTATCATTATTGTTATTATTAGTATTATTATTAGTATGACTCATTTAGAATTGTTACTTTATCATTATTGTTATTATTAGTAGTATTATTAGTATGACTCCTTTAGAATTGTTACTGCATCATTATTGTTATTATTATTATTAGTAGTAGTAGTATGACTCATTTAGAATTGTTACTGTATCATTATTGTTATTATTATTAGTAGTATTATTAGTATGACTCATTTAGAATTGTTACTGCATCATTATTGTTATTATTATTAGTAGTAGTATTATTAATATGACTCCTTTAGAATTGTTACTGTATCATTATTGTTATTATTATTAGTAGTAGTATTATTAGTATGACTCATTTAGAATTGTTACTGTATCATTATTGTTATTAGTAGTATTATTAGTATGACTCCTTTAGAATTGTTACTGTATCATTATTGTTATTATTAGTAGTATTATTAGTATGACTCATTTAAAATTGTTACTGTTTCATTATTGTTATTATTATTAGTAGTAGTATTGTTAGTATGACTCATTTAGAATTGTTACTGTATCATTATTGTTATTATTAGTAGTATTATTAGTATGACTCATTTAGAATTGTTACTGCATCATTATTGTCATTATTATTAGTAGTATTATTAGTATGACGCCTTTAGAATTGTTACTGTATCATTATTGTTATTATTATTAGTAGTAGTATTATTAGTATGACTCATTTAGAATTGTTACTGTATCATTATTGTTATTAGTAGTATTATTAGTATGACTCATTTAGAATTGTTACTGTATCATTATTGTTATTATTAGTAGTATTATTAGTATGACTCATTTAGAATTGTTACTGTATCATTATTGTTATTATTAGTAGTAGTAGTATTAGTATGACTCATTTAGAATTGTTACTGTATCATTATTGTTATTAGTAGTATTATTAGTATGACTCCTTTAGAATTGTTACTGTAACATTATTGTTATTATTATTATTAATATGACTCCTTTAGAATTGTTACTGCATCATTATTGTCATTATTAGTAGTAGTAGTATTATTAGTATGACTCCTTTAGAATTGTTACTGTATCATTATTGTTATTATTATTAGTAGTAGTATTATTAGTATGACTCATTTAGAATTGTTACTGTATCATTATTGTTATTATCATTAGTAGTAGTATTATTAATATGACTCCTTTAGAATTGTTACTGTATCATTATTGTTATTATTATTAGTAGTAGTATTATTAGTATGACTCATTTAGAATTGTTACTGTATCATTATTGTTATTATTATTAGTAGTAGTAGTATGACTCCTTTAGAATTGTTACTGCATCATTATTGTCATTATTAGTAGTAGTAGTATTAGTATGACTCCTTTAGAATTGTTACTGTATCATTATTGTTATTATTAGTAGTAGTATTATTAGTATGACTCATTTAGAATTGTTACTGTATCATTATTGTTATTAGTAGTATTATTAGTATGACTCCTTTAGAATTGTTACTGCATCATTATTGTCATTATTATTAGTAGTATTATTAGTATGACTCATTTATAATTGTTACTGTATCATTATTGTTATTAGTAGTATTATTAGTATGACTCCTTTAGAATTGTTACTGCATCATTATTGTTATTATTAGTAGTATTATTAGTATGACTCCTTTAGAATTGTTACTGCATCATTATTGTCATTATTATTAGTAGTATTATTAGTATGACTCCTTTAGAATTGTTACTGTATTATTATTGTTATTATTATTAGTAGTAGTATTATTAGTATGACTCCTTTAGAATCGTTACTGTATCATTATTGTTATTATTATTAGTATTATTAGTATGACTCCTTTAGAATTGTTACTGTATCATTATTGTTATTATTAGTAGTATTATTAGTATGACTCATTTAGAATGGTTACTGTATCATAATTGTTATTATTATTAGTAGTAGTATTATTAATATGACCCCTTTAGAATTGTTACTGTATCATTATTATTATTATTATTAGTAGTATTATTAGTATGACTCCTTTAGAATTGTTACTGTATCATTATTGTTATTATTATTAGTAGTAGTATTATTAAAATGACCCCTTTAGAATTGTTATTGTATCATTATTGTTATTATTATTAGTAGTAGTATTAGTATGACTCCTTTAGAATTGTTATTGTATCATTATTGTTATTCGTAGTAGTAGTAGTAGTAGTAGTAGTAGTATGACTCCTTTAGAATTTTTACTGTATCATTAATGTTATTATTATTAGTAGTATTATTAGTTTGACTCCTTCAGAATGATCAGAGTGGTCATCACATTCTCCTTAGCAATTTAACCACAAGACCAAATTCCAAATACAGATCTTTTTTACGTGCCTCCACTTTGACTGTGTCTTCCCCCGGCATCCATGTTGTAGTTTTTATCGCGACTGACAGATATAAGTTAGAACTAGTGTTGTAACGATACCAATATTTCGGTACCAGTGCCGGTACTAAAATTATTTCGGTACTTTTTGGTACTTTTCTAAATAAAGGGCACCAGAATTTTTTTTAATTATTGTCTTTATTTGAACAGAAAATCTTAGCGTACATGAAACATATGTTTATTATTGTAACTTAGTCCTTAAATAAAATGTTGAACATACTAGACAACTGGTCTTTTAGTAGTAAGTAAACAAACAAAGACTCCTAATTAGTCTGTAACATATTGTTACAGACTATTATTTTGTACACATTATGAGGGACAAACTGTAAAAAAATCATTATTAATATACTTGTTCATTTACTGTTAATATCTGCTTATTTTCTGTTTTAACATGTTCTATCTACACTTCTGTTAAAATGTAATAATCACTTATTCTTCTCTTCTTTCATACTTGACATTAGTTTTGGATGATACCACATATTTAGGCATCGAGCCGATACCAAGTAGTTACAGGATCATACAATGGTCATATTCAAAGTCCTCATGTGTCCAGGGACGTATTTACTGACTTTATAAACATGATATACATTTTAAAAAACCAAAGAAGATGTGATGCCAAAAAAATATTGATGTAATCATAGTAGTATCAACTCGACACGTGCTTGTACTTGGTATTATTACAGTGGGTGTTAGGTATCGATCCACCAATGGCGTTTGTTTACATTCTGATGCCGGTGTTTAGCTATTCCTCGTCCTCCAGTGATAATGCTACTTGTAAGAAACTTACTTTATTTGTCGCCATGGAGGCCAAGATTAGTGATTTAGAAGTAGCTAAAACACTGTGGATGGACGTTAGCCGCTAGCTAGCTAGCCATGTCTTAAAGCAGCTCTTCCTGAGGGTGTGTCAGTGTTATAACTTCACCTTTATCTTTACTTTTTACACCAAAATGCGTGCACCTGGGGATAGGCCCCTCCCACCTCCAAAGACACGCACCTGGGGATAGGCCCCTCCCACCTCCAAAGACATGCACCTGGGGATAGGCCCCTCCCACCTCCAAAGACACGCACCTGGGGATAGGCCCCTCCCACCTCCAAAGACATGCACCTGGGGATAGGCCCCTCCCACCTCCAAAGACATGCACCTGGGGATAGGCCCCTCCCACCTCCAAAGACATACAGTTGGGGATAGGCCCCTCCCACCTCCAAAGACATACAGCTGGGGATAGGCCCCTTCCACCTCCAAAGACATGCACCTGGGGATAGGCCCCTCCCACCTCCAAAGACACGCACCTGGGGATAGGCCCCTCCCACCTCCAAAGACACGCACCTGGGGATAGGTTGATTGGCAACACTAAATGGTCCCTATTGTGTGAATGTTGTACATCTGTGTTGGCCCTGGGATGAGGTGGCGACTTGTCCAGGGTGTACCCCGCCTTCCGCCTGAATGCAGCTGAGCTGGGCGACCCCGAAAGGGACAAGCGGTAGAAAATGGATGGATGGGTGTTTGGCTCCACAAATTACACAGACAGATTACCTGACCAGGTGGTAATTAATATAATAATACCACCTGTTTGTCTTAGACTTAGACATATTTATTGATCCACAAGGGAAATTTTTCCACACAGTACCTCAGTTACAAAGGATGGAAAGGATAAGGATGGAAAGGATAATGGGCACAAAAAGAGGGCGAAAACAAAGGGTATAAAGTAGACTAAAAATGTACCATAGTAGCAATATTGTCATGACTTGGTCCTGGGTGTTTGCTTTTCCGGGATGCAACGGAAAGTTGGCACGGGCGAGACGGGAATGAAGGTACATGATTTATTTAATATATCAAAAAAAAAGTGCAAACGAAAAGCGCGCACAGTGGCGGAGAAAAAACTATGAAACCAAAAGACTATAGCAAAAAAGTACAAACGAAAAACACGCACAATGGCGGAGAACAAACTATGAAACCAAAAAGACTATAAACATGGAACAAAAACTTACTTGGCTTGGACAAAAATAGTTGCATGAAGAATGGACATGGAAAGAATGGACAGAGCATAAATGTGGTGAGGTCGTCAGGAAGACAAACTGAAAAACACTGAACTTAAACACTACAGATATGATTAACGAAAACAGGCGCGTGACTCAAGACGTGAAACAGGTGCGTGACGTGACAGGTGAAAACTAATGGGTTGCTATGGTGACAATCAAGAGTGCACAATGAGTCCAAACGTGGAACAGGTGAAACTAATGGGGTAATCATGGAAACAAGACAAGGGAGTGAAAAGACAGAAACTAAAGAGTCCTATAACTAAACAAAACATGACTTAAAACAAAACATGATTACACAGACATGACAAATATAAAATATAACAACTATGTAATATTTACATATTATATATATAATATATACTCACATATATTATATTAGTATATATGTATAGTCTACAGTAGCACTATACATAATCATAATACCAGGGTGTCTAGTGAGGGTCATTTTGTACTCCCTGGTCCCAGGAAGAATGCATAGTGGAAATCTTTTATTTATAGATCTGTATCGCTCTGGAATAACCTGCCTCCAATTCTCACCAGCATTGAAAGTAAACAGCTTTTTTAAAAGGAAAGTAATATTTTATCTGAGTCTGTAAATGAGTTTGCTTGTTGATGATTTTTGTTTGGTTTTGTATTGTGTAGTTATAATTATATGGTAATTAATATTTTGTGAATGTGAATTGTTTGCTTGTTTTCTTATTGATGCTTTAATTTGTTTCTGTATTGTGTCGTTATAATTATATGCTTGTACTTGTAATTGTATTGAGTTTGTGGACCCCAGGAAGACTAGTGGGTTGTTGTGGCAACCAGCTAATGGGGGATCCTTAATAAAAAAAATAAAAAATAAAAATAATATAATACATACAATATATAACAATGACCATGTACAATATTGCAGTATATATATAAATACAGAGTAGATCCAGCAGAAAATAGACATTATATGCTGCTTCTTGATCTTAGCGCTGCTTTCGATACCGTCGATCATAATATTTTATTAGAGCGTATCAAAACACGTATTGGTATGTCAGACTTAGCTTTGTCGTGGTTTAACTCTTATCTTACTGACAGGATGCAGTGCGTCTCCCATAATAATGTGACCTCGGACTATGTTAAGGTAACGTGCGGATTTCCTCAGGGTTCGGTTCTTGGCCCTGCACTCTTTAGTATTTACATGCTGCCGCTAGGCGACATCATACGCAAATACGGTGTTAGCTTTCATTGTTATGCTGATGACAGCCAACTCTACATGCCCCTAAAGCTGACCAACACGCCGGATTGTAGTCTGCTGGAGGCGTGTCTTAATGAAATTAAACAATGGATGTCCGCTAACTTCTTGCAACTCAACGCCAAGAAAACGGAAATGCTGATTATCGGTCCTGCTAAACACCGACATTTATTTAATAATACCACCTTAACATTTGACAACCAAACAATTACACAAGGCGAATCAGTAAAGAATCTGGGTATTATCTTCCACCCAACTCTCTCCTTTGAGTCACACATTAAGAGTGTTACTAAAACGGCCTTCTTTCATCTCCGTAATATCGCAAAAATGCGTTCTATTTTATCCACTAGCGACGCTGAGATCATTATTCATGCGTTCGTTACGTCTCGTCTCGACTACTGTAACGTATTATTTTCGGGTCTCCCTATGTCTAGCATTAAAAAATTACAGTTGGTACAAAATGCGGCTGCTAGACTTTTGACAAGAACAAGAAAGTTTGATCATATTACGCCTATACTGGCTCACCTGCACTGGCTTCCTGTGCACTTAAGAAGTGACTTTAAGGTTTTACTACTTACGTATAAAATACTACACGGTCTAGCTCCGTCCTATCTTGTCGATTGCATTGTACCATATGTCCCGGCAAGAAATCTGCCTTCAAAGAACTCCGGCTTATTAGTGATTCCCAGAGCCCAAAAAAAGTCTGCGGGCTATAGAGCGTTTTCTATTGGGGCTCCAGTACTATGGAATGCCCTCCCGGTAACAATTAGAGATGCTACCTCAGTAGAAGCATTTAAGTCCCATCTTAAAACTCATTTGTATACTCTAGCCTTTAAATAGCCCCCCTGTTAGACCAGTTGATCTGCCGTTTCTTTTCTTTTCTCCTCTGCTCCCCTTTTCCTTGAGGGGGGGGGGGGGGGGGGGGGGGGCACAGGTCCGGTGGCCATGGATGAAGTGCTGGCTGTCCAGAGTCGGGACCCGGGGTGGACCGCTCGCCTGTGCATCGGCTGGGAACATCTCTGCGCTGCTGACCCGTCTCCGCTCGGGATGGTGTCCTGCTGGCCCCACTATGGACTGGACTCTTACTATCATGTTGGATCCACTATGGACTGGACTCTCACAATATTATGTCAGACCCACTCGACATCCATTGCTTTCGGTCTCCCCTAGAGGGGGGGGGTTACCCACATATGCGGTCCTCTCCAAGGTTTCTCATAGTCATTCACATCGACGTCCCACTGGGGTGAGTTTTTCCTTGCCCGTATGTGGGCTTTGTACCGAGGATGTTGTTGTGGCATGTGCAGCCCTTTGAGACACTTGTGATTTAGGGCTATATAAA
This sequence comes from Nerophis lumbriciformis, assembly GCF_033978685.3. Taxonomy (NCBI): domain Eukaryota; kingdom Metazoa; phylum Chordata; class Actinopteri; order Syngnathiformes; family Syngnathidae; genus Nerophis; species Nerophis lumbriciformis. The sequence continues at coordinate 43,642,464 of NC_084564.2, forward strand.
TAAACATTGATTGATGATTGATAAACAAAGATGTAGCTAACATAGAAGAAATATCATCGTCTTCTTCTTCTTGTTGGTGTGTTATCCTTTATTGATTTTCCAAGCCAGACTCACTTGATATATGTTAATCCCTAAAAACAAAATACAAGGTGATTATTGTTGACTTTGGAGACGTGTTCAAGGAAAGGAAAGGCGTCTGAGCGTGCCCTTGGGTGTGCACTGAGCCCTGCTGGTGGCCATCCATCAATATACTGTGTGAAGGGGTCAAAGACACTTTCCTCCCTATTTCTCAACTCACCATCAACAATAATACACAAACAGGTTATTTATATTTTTTTCACACTGTAAAAAAACTTATTGAGGGCTTGTTATGGCGTCTTACGGTGATTTCTTCATGATGTTATTACACAATTATTTATTAATTATGTTTATTATTTTTACGCTGTAAAAAAAAAACTCATTGAGGGCCAGTTATGGCGTCTAATAGTGATTTCTTCGTGATATTATTACACAACTATTTATTAATTATGTTTATATTTCTTTACGCTGTAAAAAAACTCATTGAGTGCCAGTTATGGCGTCTTAACAGTGACTTCTTCATGATATTATTACACAATTATTTATTAATTAGGTTTATATATTTTTTACACTGTAAAAAAAAACGTATTGAGAGCCAGTTATGGCATCTTACGGTGATTTCTTCATGATATTATTACACAATTATTTATTAATTATGTTTATTATTTGTACGCTGTAAAAAAAAAAACTCATTGAGGGCCATTTATGGCGTCTTAACAGTGATGTCTTCGTGATATTATTTCACTATTATTTATTAATTAGGTTTATATTTTTTTTACACTGTAAAAAAAACTAATTGAGGGCCAGTTATGGCGTCTAATAGTGAATTCTTCATGATATTATTACACAATTATTTATTAATTAGGTTTATATTTTTTTAAACCGTTAAAAAAAACCTCATTAAGGTCCAGTTATCGCACCTAACAGTAATTTCTTCATGATATTATTACACAATTATTTATTAGGTTTATATTTTATTCACACTGTAAAAAAAAAACTCATTAAGGGCCAGTTATGGCATCTAACAGTGATTTCTTCATGATATTATTACACAACTATTTATTAATTATGTTTATATTTTTTTACGCTGTAAAAAAACTCATTGAGTGCCAGTTATGGCGTCTTAACAGTGATTTCTTCATGATATTATTACACAATTATTTATTAGGTTTATATTTTATTTTATTTCTGTGTGGAGTTTGCATGTTCTCCCCGTGACTGCGTGGGTTCCCTCCGGGTACTCCGGCGTCCTCCCACCTCCAAAGACATGCACCTGGGGATAAGTTGATTGGCAACACTAAATTGGCCCTAGTGTGTGAATGTGAGTGTGAATGTTGTCTGTCTATCTGTGTTGGCCCTGCGATGAGGTGGCGACTTGTCCAGGGTGTACCCCGCCTTCCGCCCGATTGTAGCTGAGATAGGCTCCAGCGCCCCCCGCGACCCCGAAGGGATTAAGCGGTACAAATGGATGGATGAAGGTTATGCAAATGCAACTGGGCGTATTATTATTATTTATTTTTTTTAGGGAATAAAACACCCTCGACCATTTCATTTCAACGTACACCACTTTGATAAAAGCGAGTCCATTTTAGAGCTGAGCAACCTTTGTAGGTCACATGCAGGCCCGGCCCTAACCAATCTGGCGCCCTAGGCAAGATTTTAGGTGGCGCCCCCCCACATCGGCAGTGAAGTGTATATACTCACAAGAACCCGAATAGCTTTGTCTTTGACCTTTTTTTTTTTTTACTTACAACTATACCAGTGACGTGCAGTCACTGGTATAGTTGTAAGTAAAAAAAAGTTTTTTCTTTCCATCATGGAAAGAATAAAAATGCAAAAAGAAAAAAAATTAATTAAATTGTTATATGTATCCAGTGATTATACTATAAAGTTATTTTCCATTTAACTTCACCAGTTTTAGATTATTTTTATTAAAAATCGCAGAATTTTCACATTTGCCGTTCAAATACTGAGAAGAGACGGTGCGGTGAACAGCAGCCAGTTGAGGCACGTCACTCAGTGCCTCAACATGGATTCCGGACTCGGCTAACTGCTGGCCTGCTGTGCAGTGAGACTGTATTGCTATATGAATTATATTATACATTTCCATAGTTTAGTTAGCTGAGGTATATAATGTACAGTGTATTTTGTCAACAACTGTATGTGTGTAACGTATTTCTTGTGCTGAGCGATCATAAAACGGCTGCAAAAGACGCACTGGCTGAGGCTCCAGTAGCCCCGCCTCCTGCACCCCCGCCGTAGAATTGTTATATCAACTAAAGCCCACACTTAAACTTTCCACGTGCAAGATTGAATCTATTTAAAAAAGTTATTTCATAAGAAGCCGAAAAGTGCAAAAACAGTAATGTTCGTGTTGGAGGAGTTGTGAATGACTGCAGGGCCACAACATTAGGTACACCTTCAGGGCGTAATATGTTGTAACAAATAATATTTCTATTAAATAGGCTTTACTTTGCATTTTGATTAACGTGGGATTATTTTTTGTATTTAGAAATAATAGTACCAACTTTTTTTTTTTTTTTTTCAACATTTGTTGCACTGGCGTGGCGCCCCCTGATGGACGGCGCCCTTAGCATTTGCCTATACGGCCTATGCCACGGGCCGGCCCTGGTCACATGCATGCCAAAGTGAATTGTGGTTATGCTGATTATGCTGATTTATTACACGGGACTCACTGAGCAATGCAACACACTCATTTCAATTCAGGTGTTGATGGCCAAAGTACTAAACAATGTGATTATTTATGATACCGTGTAGTTGCACACCACTGCAAACTATAACCAAAATAATGAACAACGATGAATAACACATTTCTGACAATGTTGAGCATTGATATTTCTACAATGAAAGCCTGGTTTGTGTCATGTCTGTGTGATCATGTTTTGGTCAGGTTTGGTTTTTGGACTCTTTGTGCACTCTTGTTTGTTTTGTCACCATAGCGACCATTAGTTTTCACCATGTTCTCATGTCACGCACCTGATTCATTTGAACTCACACACCTGTCACTAATCATGCCACTGTTATTTAAACCTGGTGACATCATCCTTACTACCTCTGCTACCCATGAGATTCCTGTTTACTATAGTTCATGCTTCATGCAGTGTTTTTGTTTCATCCATCCATCCATCCATCCATCTTCTTCCGCTTATCCGAGGTCGGGTTGCGGGGGCAGCAGCCTAAGCAGGGAAGCCCAGACTTCCCTCTCCCCAGCCACTTCGTCCAGCTCTTCCCGGGGGATCCCGAGGCGTTCCCAGGCCAGCCGGGAGACATAGTCTTCCCAACGTGTCCTGGGTCTTCCCCGTGGCCTCCTACGGGTCGGACGTGCCCTAAACACCTCCCTAGGGAGGCGATCAGGTGGCATCCTGACCAGATGCCCGAACCACCTCATCTGGCTCCTCTCCATGTGGAGGAGCAGCGGCATTACTTTGAGCTGCCCTCGGATGACAGAGCTTCTCACCCTATCTCTAAGGGAGAGACCCGCCACCCGGCGGAGGAAACTCATTTGGGCCGCTTGCACCCGTGATCTTGTCCTTTCGGTCATAACCCAAAGCTCATGACCATAGGTGAGGATGGGAACGTAGATCGACCGGTAAATTGAGAGCTTTGCCTTCCAGCTCAGCTCCTTCTTCACCACAAAGGATCGATACAGCGTCCGCATTACTGGAGACGCCGCACCGATCCGCCTGTCGATCTCACCATCCACTCTTCCCTCACTCCTAGGTACTTGAACTCCTTCACTTGGAGCAGGGTCTCCTCCGCAACCCGGAGATTTTGTTTCATGTTCATAGTTAATTGCCTTTGTGCAAGTCTTTTGGTTTCATTAGTCAAGTTTGTCTCTCCCGGTTGCAGTTAGTCCAGAATGCGGCAGCACGACTTTTAACAGGGGGCCAGGAGACGCCAGCATATAACCCCAATCCTTGAGAGTTTGCACTGGCTCCCTGTTCATTTTAGAATTGATTTTAAAACCTTGCTGTTTGTTTTTAAAGCCTTACATGGACTGGCACCTCAGTATATCTCGGACCTCATCCAAACTTACAATCCTGCGCACGCTCTGAGGTCCGAGAGCCAGCTCCGGCTCGTGGTGTCCAAAACGAGACTTAAAACCAGGGGAGACAGGGCCTTCTCTGTGGTCGGCCCTAAGCTCTGGAACACTCTGCCCCTCCATGTTCAAACTGCTCCCACAGTGGACTGTTTTAAGTCTCGTCTTAAGACCCACTTTTATTCTCTGGCTTTTAACACTACGTGAGTTGTGTGGTCCTCTGTTGTCCTCTGTGTTTTTCAAATTTTGATTTCTATTTACCGTATTTTCCGCACCATAAGGCGCCCTGGGTTATAAGCCGCGCCTTCAATGAACGGCATATTTCAAAACTTTGTCCACCTATAAGCCGCATCTAACTGCGCTAAAGGAATGTCAAAAAAACAGTCAGATAGGTCAGTCAAACTTTAATAATATATTAAAACCAGCGTGATGTGGGCGCGCATGGAGTCGTATATCAACATGGACGAAGCTGCGTGAAAAAAGCCACCCGGCCTCTTCGCGTAAACTTAAACTTACCTTAACCACTCGCTCATCTTTTCTTCATCCATCCCTTCGAGTTAGCTTTTATGATGACGCCGGCTGGAAAGGTCTCTTTTGGCAAGGTCTTCCTTTTGAATATCACCATGGGTGGAAGTTTCTGGCCATTAGCATGGCAAGCTAGAACCACAGTGAAGGATGACTTCTCATTCCCTGTGGTGCGAATATTCACCGTACGTGCTCCCGTTGTATCCACAGTGCGGTTCACAGGAAGATCAGTTGCTGTGAAATAGTAATCCGTGTGCGGATGGAGAGATTGCGTCTTTTCATGAACCGGATCCCTGTCGTTTAGTAGGAGCCATTTTGTGGTCTTTACAGATGTAAACACACAAAGGAAATGAAACGTACGGTAATATCCGCGCGCTTTTTCTTCTTCTACGCGGGCGGGTGGTTGCTTACAGTAGAAGAAGAAGCGCTTCCTGTTCTATGGGGGCGGGTGCTTACCTTGGCGGTTGCTTGCGTAGAAGAAGAAGCGCTTCCTGTTCTACCGGGAAAAAAGATGGCGGCTGTTTACCGTAGTTACGAGACCGAAACTTTATGAAAATGAATCTTAATATTTATCCATATATAAAGCGCACCGGGTTATAAGGCGCACTGTCAGCTTTTGAGAAAATTTGTGGTTTTTAGGTGCGCCTTATAGTGCGGAAAATACGGTACTGTTTTAATTGGTTTTACCCTTTGAAATTGTTTTTAATCATATTTATTTTATATTGTTTTTAATTGTGTTTGATATTGTTGTGCAGCACTTTGGAAACATTTTGTTGTTTAAATGTGCTATATAAATAAAGTGGATTGGATTGGATTGGATTGTTCTCCGCCAATGTGCGCTTCCTTTTGTTTGCTTCCTTTTTTGTAGTTTGTTAGTGTTTAAATAAACATGTCCTTACCTTCACGCCTTGCCCACGCCAACTTTCCTTTGCATTCCGGGAAAAACACAACACCCCAAGGTCCACGTTTTGACAGTTTGTACCGGAATGTGCTGTAACTAGTGATGTGCAATAATACCGACTTTCTTTCCTGTCCAATACCATGTACCATCCAGGCTGGTATTGGCGGTACGGATCTTTGTGCAAGTATATCTAACGTGTCTGCTAAAATTTTAAAAGTTGTTTTTTTTTCAAACAATAACGTATCCATCTTAAAAAACAACAGTAAAAAATGCGAGAAAAAGGACAAAAAAAATCGGAATGTATTGAGAAAAATCGGAATATTTTAAACTAATATCTCATTCAATGTGTTTTCTTTATTTTCATGACTATTTACATTGTAGATTGTCACATCAAAACTATGACTGAACACATGTGGAGTTATGTACTTAACAATAAAAAAAGGTGAAATAACTGAAAACATGTTTTATATTCTAGTGCCTTCAAAATAGCCACCCGTTGCCCTGATTACTGCTTTGCACACTCTTGGCATTCTCTCCATGAGCTTCAAGAGGTAGTCACCTGAGATGGTTTTCACTTCACAGGTGTGCATTATCCGGGTTGATTAGGGGAATTGCTATTTCATCCCCACAAGCCTGTGTTTCACTGCTCTTCAGGGGATTTTTTTCTGACCTAATGTATATTCTGCTCTACCCTGGTATTGAGCACAGTATAACGGATACATCACAGAAACCTTGACACTATATATATATATATATATATATATATATATATATATATATGTATGTGTGGGGGAAAAAAATCACAAGACTATTTCATCTCTACAGGCCTGTTTCATGAGGGGGGGTTCCCTCAATCATCAGGAGATTTTAATGGGAGCATTCACATACCATGGTTTATATAGGGTACAGAGTGGGTGGGTACAGGCTGGCGTAGGGGCGTGGCGATTGGCTCATGTGTTACCTAGGAGGTGTTTCCGTCTGTGGCGGCATGCTGATACAATTTCGCTGCGCTTGTTGAGGGATGACAGGTCTGGACGGTATATAATAAACAGTTTCTCTTTCAAGCATAGGTTGCATCTTTTATTACCACTATTGTAAGGTGTGCTGGATGCAAGAATTTGCCATGTTATTGAATATTCAACATTATTGTCTTTGAGGTCCCAAATGTGTTTGCTGAGTTCTGTGGTATTCCGCAGGTTTTGGTTCCTGAAAGAAGCCTTGTGATTGTTCCATCTGGTTTTAAACTCGCCCTCGGTTAATCCTACATATGTGTCGGATGTGTTAATGTCCTTGCGTGTTACCTTAGATTGGTAAACAACTGATGTTTGTAAGCACCCCCCGTTGAGAGGGCAATGAGGTTTCTTGCGGCAGTTGCAGCCTTTGTTGGTTTTGGAGTCGTTCTGTCCGGGGGCCGACGGCTCATTTGCAATTGTTTTGTTGTGGTTTGAGATGATTTGTCGTATATTGTTCATACAGCTGTAGCTCAATTTAATGTTGTTCTTGTTGAATACTTTTCTTAGGGTGTTGCCTTTGGGGAAGTGTTTGTCAATCAGAGTGAGGAATTTGTGGCCAATGTTAGTTGAGACGTTTTTGCTGTATGGGGGGTTGTACCAGATGATGTTGTTTCGTTTTCTGTTCTTTTTTGGTTGGTTTCCTGGCGTGGGTTCATAGGTGAGGGTGAAATTGTATCCGCTTTCATCGAGTGCTTTTTGGTACGGGGGGGGGTTGCTTGGTCAAATTCAGCTTTGCTAGATGACAGCATCGATAGCCTTTTATTAATTCCGGTAGGTATTCTTTTCGTGGTGGTGGGTGGGTGGTTGCTGTCATGGTGCACGTATTGGAGTGTTGTGTTGGATTTCGTGAATGGTTGGTAGCTGTTATTTCTCAGGTTGAAAGTGACGTCGAGGAAGTTGACGGTTTAGTGCACACTCTCAGTTTAGTATGGATCAGCACATCACTAGTTACGTATCGTTCAGAACATCACTAGTTTAGTATAGATCAGCACATCACTAGTTTAGTATGGATCAGCACATCATTAGTTTCGTATGGATCAGCACATCACTAGTTTAGTATAGATCAGCACATCACTAGGGTTAGTATAGATCAGCACATCACTAGTTTAGTATGGATCAGCACATCACTAGTTTAGTATAGATCAGCACATCACTAGTTGTAACTATTGAGCACTGCAACTCTTATTGTTAGTGTTAAATGTGTTCTGTCAGCGTATGTCCTGGTATTTACTTTCATGGAATGCATGAGAAACAAATACAATCCCTCGTTTGGTGCCATCCAAAAATAAATCACCCTATCTCAATGAAAAGGAATGAGTTGGTTAAAAAAGTGGGCGGTGTCATGTCCTGCTGGTCTCTGCAGACGACATGAATCATGCAGGGTGGCCACACATCGCTGACGGATGGCCAGAAAAGAAGTAGGCCAGTCGACATCACTCGTGATCTGCACCTTCATACTCCATCCAAGTCAGGGAGGTTATATATAGTCCTCAGCCCTTCACTGGCCCAGACTCCCTCCACTGGATCATTCATGCAGAAGATGTCCAGGTACCCCCCCAGTCTCACATCGTGTTTCAACATGAGGACAAAGGATGGATGACTGCGGTTTTAAGATGCTTCTCATATGTGTAGCTTTCCAAACATGGGGCAAATACGGGTCCAATCCAACTTCCAAATGAACTACTATGGACTGGACTATCACTATTATGTTAGATCCACTATGGACTGGACTCCCACACTATTATGTTAGATCCACTATGGACTGGACTCTCACTATTATGTTAGATCCACTATGGACTGGACTCTCACTATTATGTTAGATCCACTATGGACTGGACTCTCACACTATTATGTTAGATTCACTATGGACTGGACTTTCACACTATTATGTTAGATCCAATATGGACTGGACTCTCACTATTATGTCAGATCCACTATGGACTGGACTCTCACACTATTATGTTAGATCCACTATGGACTGGACTCTCACACTATTATGTTAGATCAACTATGGACTGGACTCTCACTGTTATGTTAGATCCACTATGGACTGGACTCTCACACTATTATGTTAGATCCACTATGGACTGGACTCTCACACTATTATGTTAGATCCACTATGGACTGGACTCTCACACTATTATGTTAGATCCACTATGGACTGGACTCTCACTGTTATGTTAGATCCACTATGGACTGGACTCTCACACTATTATGTTAGATCCACTATGGACTGGACTCTCACACTATTATGTTAGATCCACTATGGACTGGACTCTCACACTATTATGTTAGATCCACTATGGACTGGACTCTCACTATTATGTTAGATCCACTATGGACTGGACTCCCACACTATTATGTTAGATCCACTATGGACTGGACTCTCACTATTATGTTAGATCCACTATGGACTGGACTCCCACACTATTATGTTAGATCCACTATGGACTGGACTCTCACACTATTATGTTAGATCCACTATGGACTGGACTCTCACTATTATGTTAGATCCACTATGGACTGGACTCCCACACTATTATGTTAGATCCACTATGGACTGGACTCTCACTATTATGTTAGATCCACTATGGACTGGACTCCCACACTATTATGTTAGATCCACTATGGACTGGACTCTCACTATTATGTTAGATCCACTATGGACTGGACTCCCACACTATTATGTTAGATCCACTATGGACTGGACTCTCACACTATTATGTTAGATCCACTATGGACTGGACTCTCACTATTATGTTAGATCCACTATGGACTGGACTCCCACACTATTATGTTAGATCCACTATGGACTGGACTCTCACTATTATGTTAGATCCACTATGGACTGGACTCCCACACTATTATGTTAGATCCACTATGGACTGGACTCTCACTATTATGTTAGATCCACTATGGACTGGACTCTCACACTATTATGTTAGATCCACTATGGACTGGACTCTCACACTATTAACTAGATCCACTCGACGTCCATTGCACCGGTCGCCCATGGAGGGGTAAGTGTGAAGTGTAGACTTAGTGCGGTCCAGTTTTTACCTGCAGCGGGCTTGAAGCAAGTTTAAGACCCCTGATCTGTACTGTGGTGGTAAGTGATAAATAATGCAACAGTTGGAGTGGCATCTTCCCTTTTATTTATGCAGGGTCAAATGGGAAAATTATATAATTAAATGAATCTTTAAATAATGATTTAAATGTGTTATTAATTAATTCAAATTGAAATTAACTACCATAAATACATGTCTTATCAAATGTGCCATTAATATAATAGTGTGAGAGTCCAGTCCATAGTGGATCTAACATAATAGTGTGAGAGTCCAGTCCATAGTGGATCTAACATAATAGTGTGAGAGTCCAGTCCATAGTGGATCTAACATAATAGTGAGAGAGTCCAGTCCATAGTGGATCTAACATAATAGTGTGAGAGTCTAGTCCATTGTGGATCTAACATAATAATGTGATTGTCCAGTCCATAGTGGATCTAACATAATAGTGTGAGAGTCCAGTCCATAGTGGATCTAACATAATAGTGTGAGAGTCCAGTCCATAGTGGATCTAACATAATAGTGTGAGAGTCCAGTCCATAGTGGATCTAACATAATAGTGAAAGTCCAGTCCATAGTGGATCTAACATAATAGTGAGAGTCCAGTCCATAGTGGATCTAACATAATAGTGTGAGAGTCCAGTCCATAGTGGATCTAGTATAATAGTGTGAGAGTCCACTCCATAGTGGATCTAACAAAATAGTGTGAGAGTCCAGTCCATAGTGGATCTAACATAATAATGTGAGAGTCCAGTCCATAGTGGATCTAACATAATAGTGTGAGAGTCCAGTCCATAGTGGATCTAACATAATAGTGTGAGAGTCCAGTCCATAGTGGATCTAACATAATACTGTGAGAGTCCAGTCCATAGTGGATCTAACATAATAGTGAGAGTCCAGTCCATAGTGGATCTAATATAATAGTGTTAGAGTCCAGTCCATTGTGGATCTAACATAATAGTGTGAGAGTCCAGACCATAGTGGATCTAACATAATAGTGAGAGTCCAGTCCATAGTGGATCTAAAATAATATTGTGAGAGTCCAGTCCATAGTGGATCTAACATAATAGTAAGAGTCCAGTCCATAGTGGATATAACATAATAGTGTGAGAGTCCAGTCCATAGTGGATCTAACATAATATTGTGAGAGTCCAGTCCATAGTGGATCTAACATAATAGTAAGAGTCCAGTCCATAGTGGATCTAACATTATAGTGTGAGAGTCCAGTCCATAGTGGATCTAACATAATAGTGAGAGTCCAGTCCATAGTGGATCTAACATAATAGTGTGAGAGTTTAGTCCATAGTGGATCTAACATAATAGTGAGAGTCCAGTCCATAGTGGATCTAACATAATAGTGTGAGAGTCCAGTCCGTAGTTGATCTAACATAATAGTGTGAGAGTCCAGTCCATAGTGGATCTAACATAATACTGCGAGAGTCCAGTCCATAGTGGATCTAACATAATAGTGTGAGAGTCTAGTCCATAGTGGATCTAACATAATACTGTGAGAGTCCAGTCCATAGTGGATCTAAAATAATAGTGTGAGAGTCCAGTCCATAGTGGATCTAACATAATAGTGTGAGAGTCTAGTCCATAGTGGATCTAACATAATACTGTCAGATTCCAGTCCATAGTGGATCTAAAATAATATTGTGAGAGTCCAGTCCATAGTGGATCTAACATAATAGTAAGAGTCCAGTCCATAGTGGATCTAACATAATAGTGTGAGAGTCCAGTCCATAGTGGATCTAACATAATAGTGTGAGAGTCCAGTCCATAGTGGATCTAACATAATTTTGTGAGAGTCCAGTCCATAGTGGATCTAACATAATATTGTGAGAGTCCAGTCCATAGTGGATATAACATAATAGTAAGAGTCCAGTCCATAGTGGATCTAACATAATAGTGTGAGAGTCCAGTCCATAGTGGATCTAACATAATAGTAAGAGTCCAGTCCATAGTGGATCTAACATAATAGTGTGAGAGTCCAGTCCATAGTGGATTTAGCATAATAGTGTGAGAGTCCAGTCCATAGTGGATCTAACATAATAGTGTGAGAGTCCAGTCCATAGTGGATCTAACATAATAGTAAGAGTCCAGTCCATAGTGGATCTAACATAATTTTGTGAGTGTCCAGTCCATAGTGGATATAACATAATAGTGTGAGAGTCCAGTCCATAGTGGATCTAACATAATAGTGAGAGTCCAGTCCATAGTGGATCTAACATAATAGTGAGAGAGTCCAGTCCATAGTGGGGCCAGCAGGAGATCATCTTGAGTGGAGACAGGTCAGCAGTGCAGAGACGTCCCCAACTGATGCACAGATAAGTGGTCCACCCTGGGTCCCCACTTTGAACAGCTAGAGTCTCATCTGTGGTCACCTAATAATCTCTCCACGCAGGAGAGGGGGGCAGAGCAGAAAAGAGAAACAGCAGATCAACCGCTCGAATAGAAAACACTCTTAAAACGCAACTTTTTTTGGGGAGCTCTGGGAATCACTAATAAGCCGCAGTTCTTTGAACGCAGATTTCTTGCCAGGAGAGACCCTTTAGTATTTTATACCTAAAGTCACAACTTAATGATTTAATTATTTCACAATAATTAATAATTAAAACATTTCAATATGTTACTTATTTAAAGAGTTTTTTATTTCATTATCCTGTGTGACAGCTTTATGAACGTATTTTAATAATGAATACATTAAATCAGTCGACAGGTAATTATCGTGAAAAAATAATAATTAATCAAATATTGAACTCATTGAACTGCGAAATAATTATTTGTATAGTTAAATAACGATATATCATTGAGCATTTAATTAATTGATGACACATTTGACATCGCATTTGATTTTGATTCATTAATCACACATTTCAGTAATTATCTCAATATTGATTTATTTCATCCTATTTATTACAACATATTTTTTGACATTTTCACTAAATGTAAGTGTGTTTATTTGATAAGTACTTTCTCTTCGAGAAGAGAAACAATATGCAAAAGTTTTGATCCTCCTCATCATCTTCTGCTTCAATCAAAGCAACTCACCCTGAGTAAGTTGAGGTTTAAAATCTGTTGACCTTTTTTCCAATCAGGGCGAACTGATTGCAAAATAAATGGATTAGCACCACGAGTGTCTGTTTGTCGTGAGGTTAAATCAAGGTCAGTGTGTCAAACATGTAGCTTAGCACCAGGTAAGCGTATCCTCTAATTAGCTCTGCAAGGTACAATCATTCATTCATTTAATCATTCTTTCATGTATACCAGGGGCCTCAAACTCAAATTACCTGGGGGCCACTGGATGCAGAAACTGGGTGAGGCTGGGCCGCAAGAAAAAATTTCTTAAAAAAAAATCTAACATGCACTTTTTAATGAATTCACCTTCTTTGAATGGCTTTCCCGCCCTAGCAACCATCTCACTCACCATGTAGCTAGCTTTGACTGCTCTTTTCGCTTCTTGACGAAATCTTGTTGCCTCAGTAGACTGGTTTTAAAATTTGCAACCCAGTTCACTCTCTCATCTCCCTGGTATTGTGCATACTCCTCAGCATGTCTAGTTGTATAACGACGTTTCAAATTGTATTCCTTGTGCACCGCAACTTTCTCTGTATCAACTACAGAAAAGAGCTATAAGGATTATTCATAAAGTAGATCACTTAGAACTAGGGCTGCAGCTAACGATTATTTTTCTATCGATTAATCTATAGATTATTTTTTCGATTAATCGGTTAATCTATAGATTATTTTTTCGATTAATCGGTTAATCTATAGATTATTTTTTCGATTAATCTATAGATTATTTTTCCTTTTACCGATTTTTTTTTTAATTTAAAATGAAGAGGAAAAAATAAATGTAGGCCAGTTTTTTCAAAAGGCATGGCTTTTATTTACAAAAAAAAAAGTATGGCCACTCAGTCAACATTGACAACAACATGACAAAATATTCTGTAACAATGTAAACATTTAAAACTTTTAACATTTAACAAAATTAAAAGTAGCTTATTTGCTTTTTAATGTGCAAATATAAAAGTAAACATCCAGTGCAAATCTTAATATTCTGGAATAGTATAAGCATTTCAAAAGTCAAAGTATTGCTTATTTTGCTTTAAAATGTGCAAAAATAAAGATAAACATCCAATACAAAAAAGTGCAAAACGGAAATATTCTGTAACAAGTGTAAACATTTCAACAAAAGTAAAAGTATTGCTTATTTGCTAAAATGTGCAAAAATAAAGCTAAACATCCAATACAAAAAAGTGTACAGTGTAATCATTTCAACAAAAGTAAAAGTATTGCTTATTTTGCTTAATAACACAACAATGATAGTATGATTAAAGTGAAAGTTAATTGTTGGTTTGTACATAGTATATGTAACTGTTAATGTTGTAAAAGGTATTTGCACAACTAATTAACGTTAGCGTTTGTGACACGTCTTGTGCCGTGGGGTTCTTTCAGGACCGACAGACTGAACGCCAGACGGCTTTGCCAGGTTTACAATCTTTTAATTTTACACAAAGTCTTTTCTCTTCCAACTGCGCGGATCGCGCACCTGGGCACGGTTGCGGCGTCGCTCCCGGCGCGCCCCGCCTCCCCGCTCGCTCGCCGCCGCCGCCTCTCCACAGCGTTAAAGAGGAGCGCGTCTTTGTAAACACTGAACAGGCACGCCAAACGCGCCTCTCAGAGCGAAACGGTGCTTTAGTTTATGAATTTACAACGCAGATACAAATGACACATTCATGTTTTTGTGTAATAATGACAACGTATACGCACGCGGACGATTGACTTGTTGATGGTGATGGCAAGAACGCTGTCGGGGGTTTTCTTTTCAAATGTTCGTTCATAGCCGTTGTGCTGCTATGATAGGCCATTTCCGCTCGACACAGTGTGCATACAACAACATTATTAGGCCGTTTATTGAAATACTCCCACACTTTTGACGACTTTTGGCGTGCTTTTTTCCCCTCGCTCGCATCGTCTGCTTTGCGCTCCGCCATGACAGTAGTGTGACGTAAATATGCGACGCGCCGACGCACAAAAACGGCGTCGACGTATTTACGTAACCGATGACGTCGACTACGTCGACGCGTCGTTTCAGCCTTACTTAGAACACACTAACATATTATTTATTAATTCAGGTTTATTGATATTACAGGAGTTAGTGAAGTTACAGACATTATGTGTCATGTTTAAGGCTAAAAGTAAAACATTACCAGCAAATTTACAAAAAAATGTTTGTCATCACTTCTGAGAATGAAGAGCATAGAAGAAAAGATCATTTCCAATTCAGTATTCAAGGACAACTTTAAAACAAATGTGTATATTAGCGGTGGGGGTTAAACTATGGAATTATCTTTACAATGAGATAAAAGGTTGTAAAAATATATTCCAATTGAAAAAATATATAAAGACAGAACAATAAGATCATATGGACAGCCATAAGTGTTTACATTTTGCTTTATATTTATTATTTTACTTATTTTTTGCCTGGTTTTGTATTTGTTTTGTATCATCCTGTGAGGTGTATATTACATCATGAAGTTTTGCACTTCTTGTGTTTTTTTGTGTGTTTTTTTTTTTTTGTTTTCGTTACATTTGGATGTAATTGTTGGTTTGTAGGATATCATTAAGTAAGACTACGTATTATGTTGAAGGGGGCAGGAAAATATAAGATTTTTCTTCATCCTGCTCTTTCTCAGGCATTGCTGTATAAATGTATAATTGAATAATTGAGGTATAATTGTCTATCGATCAAAGATGCACATCAATGAAGGAGATAAAAAAAAATGGAATGAAATAAGACACGTCGGGGAGCCCCTGTGCTCAACAAAGAAATATTGCATCAAAAATCGTCTCTGTCTGGAGCCAACAGGGGGGGGGGGTTTGGCTGGCCCAAGTGACGTCAATGCATACTTGCCAACCTTGAGAACTCAGAATTCGGGAGATGGGGGGGTGGGGTGAGGTGTGTGTGGGGTAGAGATGCGCGGATAGGCAATTATTTCATCCGCAACCGCATCAGAAAGTCGTCAACCATCCGCCATCCACCCGATGTAACATTTGATCAGAACCGCACCCGCACCCGCACCCGCCCGTTGTTATATATCCAATATAGACGATGCAAGGCATTAGTGAGGTTATAAAGCTTTTGCCTGGTAAAGAAAGAAGACTGATCCAATGCAGCACAGACATTCGCGTGCCACGCTGTCACGACCCAGACGCACACCAGTGCTGAGCGCACCTCCAAGCGCGTCTCGCTGCCGGCGACGGCCGGGTATGGGCCCGACGCTCCAGCGCCATCCATTTTCAGGGCTAGTTGATTCGGCAGGTGGGTTGTTACACACTCCTTAGCGGGTTCCGACTTCCATGGCCACCGTCCTGCTGTCTATATCAACCAGGGTGAGCCCCACCCCTTTCGTGAGCGCAATGCGCGCGGAGTGACCCCTGTTACGCGCCCCCGGCAACAGGGGTGGCGGGCAGGTAAGCTGCGCGGGCGGAGCGCGCGGAGTGACCCCTGTTACGAGCCCCCCGGCCACGGGGGTGGCGGGCAGGTAAGCTGCTTACCTGCTGCGCGTGACGCCGGCCGCGGCGAAGGCGGACGAGGCGGGGTGTCGGTGAGGTGGGCGCGGTGGTGACCCTGGACGTGCGTCGGGCCCTTCTCGCGGATCGCCTCAGCTACGGCTCCCGGTGGGGCCCTCTCGGGGGAAGCGGCCTCGGTCCCGGACCCCGGCGAGGCGTCCCTTCTCCGCTCCGTAAAAGTGTCCATCTCTTTTTTTTTTTTCTTCTGTTGTGGCATATGCTGCAGGTGCCTGCTCGTTTTTCGTATGTGGGTAACAACATTTAACTATGTATATATATTTCCCAATTGGTTTAACTGCCACCCGCCTGAATCTATTTAAAATCAAATTTTTTTTTATTTCAACCGCCGACCCGACCCGACCCGACCCGCGGATATAATCTAATTTTTTTTTATTCCATCCGCCCGATCCGCGGATAATCCGCGAACTCCGCGGTTGTGCCCGCAAACCGCGCATCTCTAGTGTGGGGGTGTTGGGAGGAGGCGGGGTTGGGGGTAGCGGGGGTTTTCTTGTAGCCCGGAAGAGTTAAGTCTCCAAAGGATTCTGGGTATTTGTTCTGTTGTGTTTATGTTGTGTTACGGTGCGGATGTTCTCCCGAAATGTGTTTGTCATTCTTGTTTGGTGTGGGTTCACAGTGTGGCGCATATTTGTAACAGTGTTAAAAAATAAATAAAATAAAATATGCCCACCCTCAGTGTGACATGTATGGCTGTTCCTCAAGTATGTCTTGCAATAACTTGTGTGTGTCTGCAAAAGCCTCATACAACATGTGTTAGTATGGAGAAAAAGATCTTGCGGTGACAGTTTCTAGAGGACAATTGCCCCGCGGGCCGTGTGTTTGAGACCCCTGATGTATACAGTCAGGCTCTGTAGAGTACTGTATTTTCCGGACCATAGGGCGCACCGGATTATAAGACGCACTGCCGACGAGCGGGTCTATTCAGGTCTGTTTTCATATATAAGGCGCACCTGAGTATAAGGCGCATTAAGGGAGTCATGTTATTATGATTATTTTCTACATGTAAAAGACTTCCTTGTGGTCTACATAACATGTACTGGTGGTTCTTTGCTCAAAATGTTGCATAGATGATGTTTTACAGACCATCTTCAAGTCACTTCAGGATGCGCCGTTTTGTGGGCGATCTTATCTACGTGCCTCCACTTCGACATATCTGTTGTTGTGGTGTAGCGTGCAAGGACGGGAGTGGAAGAAATGTCAAAAGATGGCGCTAACTGTTTTAATGACATTCAGACTTTACTTCAATCGATTAACGGAGCATCATCTCCTCAACCGTGGCTCACTAGTGCAACAACAACGCCCGAAATCTCCGACCGGAACTCTCTAATTTCTAAAGTTCCTTGGGTGAACAATGTAAAGTCACTACACCGGTATGTTTTAGCGCTTTCATGGCGAGTTTACTGACAGAAATAAGTAAGAACTTTACACTACTTTATATTAGAAATGGCAACAGTGGAGGATGAATGTCCCATAACAAGAAGATAGAGAAAAAGAAGAAGTCCATAGTGGATCTAACATAATAGTGAGAGTCCAGTCCATAGTGGATCTAACATAATACTGTGAGAGTCCAGTCCATAGTGGATCTAACATAATAGTGTGAGAGTCCAGTCCATAGTGGATCTAACATAATAGTGTGAGAGTCCAGTCCATAGTGGATCTAACATAATACTGTGAGAGTCCAGTCCATAGTGGATCTAACATAATAGTGTGAGAGTCCAGTCCATAGTGGATTTAACATAATAGTGTGCGAGTCCAGTCCATAGTGGATCTAACATCATACTGTGAGAGTCCAGTCCATAGTGGATCTAACATAATAGTGTGAGAGTCCAGTCCATAGTGGATCTAACATAATAGTGAGAGTCCAGTCCATAGTGGATCTAGTTAATAGTGAGAGAGTCCAGTCCATAGTGGATCTAACATAATAGTGTGAGAGTCCAGTCCATAGTGGATCTAACATAATAGTGTGAGAGTGCAGTCCATAGTGGATCTAACATAATAGTGTGAGAGTCCAGTCCATAGTGGATCTAACATAATAGTGTGAGAGTCCAGTCCATAGTGGATCTAACATAATAGTGTGAGAGTCCAGTCCATAGTGGATACAGTTAATAGTGAGAGAGTCCAGTCCATAGTGGATCTAACATAATAGTGTGAGACTCCAGTCCATAGTGGATCTAGTTAATGGTGTGAGAGTCCAGTCCATAGTGGATCTAGTTAATGGTGTGAGAGTCCAGTCTATAGTGGACATAACATAATAGTGTGAGAGTCCAGTCCATAGTGGATCTAGTTAATGGTGTGAGAGTCCAGTCCATAGTGGATCTAGTTAATGGTGTGAGAGTCCAGTCTATAGTGGATCTAACATAATAGTGTGTTTCTAAAGTTCCTTGGGTGAACAATGTATACTCACTACACCGGTATGTTTTAGCGCTTTCATGGCGAGTTTACTGACAGATATAAGTAAGAACTTTACACTACTTTATATTAGAAATGGCAACAGTGGAGGATGAATGTCACATAACAAGAAGATAGAGAAAAAGAAGAAGCTTATCAACTACAGTGGTGGACTTACGCACATTTTCAGGACTTATGCAGATCTCAAATACACATCAGCAGGTACCAGAAAGTAAGAAACGTTCCTTTTCCATAATATTGCGAAACAAAACGGCAGATAATATGTTTGCTAATTCGTGCCATTGTGCGGTCCTTATACACACACCATAGTAATACTTGTATCTCTGACTACGGTAGCCGTAATGGAGCAGGCAATCCATCAAGCGGTGCGGCTTCAAAGTCGTACTAAAACATTTTTCACAGATTTTTGAGCGCCGTGTGTAATGTTTGTTGCGTTTTGGACCAGTTGTTCCTCCCAGGGAACTCAAGTCGCAAGTCGCTCCCAAGCTCTTTCCGACACTTAAAAGCTGAGTTGAAAAAACCACCAGAGACATCCATCCATCCATCCATCCATCTTCTTCCGCTTATCCGAGGTCGGGTCGCGGGGGCAGCAGCCTAAGCAGGGAAGCCCAGACTTCCCTCTCCCCAGCCACTTCGTCCAGCTCTTCCTGTGGGACCCCGAGGCGTTCCCAGGCCAGCCGGGAGACATAGTCTTCCCAACGTGTCCTGGGTCTTCCCCGCGGCCTCCTACCGGTGGGACGTGCCCTAAACACCTCCCTAGGGAGGCGTTCGGGTGGCATCCTGACCAGATGCCCGAACCACCTCATCTGGCTCCTCTCGATGTGGAGGAGCAGCGGCTTTACTTTGAGCTCCCCCCGGATGGCAGAGCTTCTCACCCTATCTCTAAGGGAGAGACCCGCCACCCGGCGGAGGAAACTCATTTCGGCCGCTTGTACCCGTGATCTTGTCCTTTCGGTCATAACCCAAAGCTCATGACCATAGGTGAGGATGGGAACGTAGATCGACCGGTAAATTGAGAGCTTTGCCTTCCGGCTCAGCTCCTTCTTCACCACAACGGATCGATACAGCGTCCGCATTACTGAAGACGCCGCACCAATCCGCCTGTCGATCTCACGATCCACTCTTCCCTCACTCGTGAACAAGACTCCGAGGTACTTGAACTCCTCCACTTGGGGCAAGATCTCCTCCCCAACCCGGAGATGGCACTCCACCCTTTTCCGGGCGAGAACCATGGACTCGGACTTGGAGGTGCTGATTCTCATCCCAGTCGCTTCACACTCGGCTGCGAACCGACCCAGCGAGAGCTGAAGATCCTGGCCAGATGAAGCCATCAGGACCACATCATCTGCAAAAAGCAGAGACCTAATCCTGCAGCCACCAAACCGGATCCCCTCAACGCCTTGACTGCGCCTAGAAATTCTGTCCATACCACCAGAGGTTCTGTCTCCACCACAGACAGAATAGGTATTTTGTAATATATTGGCAAAGCTTTGCAGATATATTTTTTGAGACCAGTCCAGCATAGAACATTCTATCGCGCCGCCAAAAATGGTCTGCCGTCCCAACCCCAAAACCCTCTCTCCTCCCCCCTCTCTCTAGTCAAAATACATGCTAGTCAAAACACATTCCAAAGCCTCAAGGTTAACACACACAGTTTAGAAATGGAAAACACAAGCTGTTTTCAAATATGACTATGAAATAAAAGAAGTGCAACTTAAATTCGGATATATGTAAATATCTGCCTCCGACATGTTCTATATTCTCAATGGAAGATTTCAAGTTTTGGTGTTTGTTTACTGGCGCCATATTGCAGTCTACACACATCTCTTATGTGCGACTGCCATCTACTGGTCACACTTATCATTACACCATGCAACAAATAAAATTGCTTCGAGGTCGGTAAAGTTAAAAGTTAAAGTTAAAGTGCCAATGATTGTCGCACACACACACGAGGTGTGGCGAAATGATTCTCTGCGTTTGACCCATCACCCTTGATCACCCCCTGGGGGGTGAGGGGAGCAGTGGGCAGCAGCGGTGCCGCGCCCGGGAATCATTTTTGGTGATTTAACCCCCAATTCCAACCCTTGATGCTGAGTGCCAAGCAGGGAGGAAACGGGTCCCATTTTTTATAGTCTTTGGTATGACTCGGCCGGGGTTTGAACTCACAACCTACCGATCTCCGGGCGGACACTCTAACCACTAGGCCACTGAGTAGGTAGGTAAGCGCAACCAGAATCATTCCATACATTAGGCACACCGGTCTATAAGGCGCACTGACGATTTCTGAGAAAATTAAAGGATTTAAGTGCGCCTGATAGGTACAAATATGTTAGGTTTTACTTTGAGGGCCAAAAAATGACTCGCATTGCACCATTTTTGTGATTCATCCATCCATTCTCTACCGCTTGTCCCTCTTGGGGTTGCGAGGGTGCTGGAGCCAATCCCAGCAGCATTCGGGCGGTCACTCGAAAGAGTATGACGCCTGTGATGCCTGTGCGTGGCTTTGTTTAACGTGGGGAGACTGGTGCACAGACAGTCACCAACACCATCCTTGACAGAATCGGGTCAGAGTCCAGTTGTATAGACTCCAAGACGACTGGGTACCCTTTTCTGCTGCAGCCTTCTTCCGCCATCGCAGCCGTTGTGGTAGTTCTTAAATCTACCGTCTTCCGCCTGCTCCGCCGTTGAGGTCTTCACCGTATCCCTGGCTAGGGGGGCAGTCAGGTACTTTGGCCTTTGCCAAGGGCCACCTGGGGTAATAGTAGTAAAGGGGTTAACCTCCTAGTGCCCCAAGACCCCATAGAGGAGCCTCCACTGCTAACGTCATGCCCAGGACACCAAAGGCAGGGTACACCACTGGACAAGTCTCCACCTCACCGCAGGCCATTTTTGTGATAGCGCTGCAAATATATCGTCTCAATGCTTCACCTTTTTCTTCTTTTTTGGATGCTCTAAAATACTCAGCAAATATTTGAACTCGTCTCAGCAGACTTTCAAAGTGTGTGAAAAGTCTTCTTTTGCGACGCAGCGGAACAAGACTGGTGTGACTGCAGTGCCCTTCTCCTGGTAAATGACTCGAGGGAATGCGAGGGTCAAGCAGGCACCGGAGGTGGCGCCGCTGAATGCTCTTTGTGCAAAAGTATACGGATGGAGGATTAGTCACAATGGTTTGAAGCTACACCAACAAATGTAAAAGATGATGGTGAACATAAGAGGATCACTTCGACATAATGGGTGTGTGTTCTATGAAGTGGAAAGTGTGTTGCTTATCCACCCTCCAATCACCGTATTGTAGTGATGGGTTGATGAGGCATCATGAAGCGTTTCGACACATTGCAAAACTGTATTGATACTGTGTCGATACTGTGTCACTAAATACTGACATCTGCTGGACATTAAAAATCCCTACAGGCAACCTATGGACCGACTCAACTGACACTGATTTGATGCCCTAGTACAGGGGTCACCAACCTTTTTGAAACCAAAAACTACTTCTTGGGTACTGATTAATGCCAAGGGCTACCAGTTTGATACACACTTAAATAAATAAATATATTGCCATTTGTAAGTTAAACATGAGTGTGATTTAAACAAGAATAGCTAAATAAATAAATGTATATATATTAAAAAAATGGGTATTTCTGTCTGTCATTCCGTCGTACATTTTTTTTTCCTTTTACGGAAGGTTTTTTGTAGAGAATAAATGATGAAAAAAAACACTTAATTGAACGGTTTAAAAGAGGAGAAAACACGAAAAAAATTAAAATACAATTTTGAAACATAGTTTATCTTCAATTTCGACTCTTTAAAATTCAAAATTCAACCGACAAAAAGAAGAGAAAAACTAGCTAATTTGAATCTTTTTGAAAAAATTAAAAAAAATAATTTATGGAACATCATTAGTAATTTTTCCTGATTAAGATAAATTTTAGAATTTTGATGACATGTTTTAAATTGGTTAAAATCCAATCTGCACTTTGTTAGAATATTTAACAAATTGGACCAAGCTATATTTCTAACAAAGACAAATCAGTATTTCTTCTAGATTTTCCAGAACAAACATTTTTAAAAGAAATTCAAAATACTTTGAAATAAGATTTAAATTTGATTCTACAGATTTTCTAGATTTGCCAGAATAATGTTTTTGAATTTTAATCATAGTAAGTTTGAAGAAATATTTCACAAATATTCTTCGTCGAAAAACCAGAAGCTAAAATATTTATTATTCTTTACAATAATAAAAAAAAAAAATGTACTTGAACATTGATTTAAATTGTCAGGAAAGAAGAGGAAGAAATTTAAAAGGTAAAAAGGTATATTTGTTTAAAAATCCTAAAATCATTTTTAAGGTTGTATTTTTTTCTCTAAAATTGTATTTCTAAAAGTAATAAGAAGCAAAGTAAAAAATAAATGAATTTATTTAAACAAGTGAAGACCCATCCATCCATCCATTTTCTACCGCTTATTCCAAGTGAAGACCAAGTCTTTAAAATATTTTCTTGGATTTTCAAATTCTATTTGAGTTTTGTCTCTTTTAGAATTAAAAATGTCGAGCAAAGCGAGACCAGCTTGCTAGTAAATAAATACAATTTAAAAAATAGAGGCAGCTCACTGGTAAGTGCTGCTCTTTGAGCTATTTTTAGAACAGGCCAGCGGGCGACTGATCTGGTCCTTACGGGCTACCTGGTGACCGCGGGCACCGCGTTGGTGACCCCTGCCCTAGTATATACAATAATATAAACCAAGTCATTGTATTTCTGCGGGATAGGTCTGGAACACTGTTACATACACATGCTACGATTACCATTAGCGATCTTACATGGCGATTACAACACTATCAAATCAAAACTACGACTAAGGTGTGCTAAACAATTAAACAGCTGGTGTGTAATCAGTGCACTACTTACTGTGTAATCACTTTGTAGTGTGCAACAAAATTATGGCACATTCAGCTTAATGGCAAAGACTACTTCCTGGCTATGGCACCACACCGTAGTCTATATATGCAGCAGTTCCTCTGCCGTGGGTTCCCCTGACCACCACACACTGGCACGAGAGCCCCGGTATTCTGGATTCACTCTGCGGCAAAGGAGTCCAGTCCATAGTGGATCCAACATAACAGTGAGAGTCCAGTCCATAGTGGATCTAACATAATAGTGTGAGAGTCCAGTCCATAGTGGATCTAACATAATAGTGAGAGTCCAGTCCATAGTGGATCTAACATAATAGTGAAAGTCCAGTCCATAGGGAATCGAGTTAATAGTGTGAGAGTCCAGTCCATAGTGGATCTAACATAATAGTGAGAGTCCAGTCCATGGTGGATCTAACATAATAGTGAGAGTCCAGTCCATAGTGGATCTAACATAATATTTTGAGAATCCAGTCCATAGTGGGTCTAACATAATAGTGAGAGTCCAGTCCATAGTGGATCTAACATAATAGTGTGAGAGTCCAGTCCATAGTGGATCTAACATAATAGTGAGAGTCCAGTCCATAGTGGATCTAACATAATAGTGTGAGAGTCCAGTTCATAGTGGATCTAACATAATAGTGAAAGTCCAGTCCATAGTGGATCGAGTTAATAGTGTGAGAGTCCAGTCCATAGTTGATCTAACATAATAGTGTGAGAGCCCAGTCCATGGTGGATCTAACATAATAGTGTGAGAGCCCAGTCCATAGTGGATCTAACATAATAGTGTGAAAGTCCAGTCCATAGTGGATCTAACATAATAGTGTGAGAGTCCAGTCCATAGTGGATCTAACATAATAGTGTGAGAGTCCAGTCCATAGTGGATCTAACATAATAGTGAAAGTCCAGTCCATAGTGGATCGAGTTAATAGTGTGAGAGTTCAGTCCATAGTGGATCTAACATAATAGTGTGAGAGCCCAGTCCATGGTGGATCTAACATAATAGTATGAGAGTCCAGTCCATAGTGGATCTAACATAATAGTGAGAGTCCAGTCCATAGTGGATCTAACATAATATTGTGAGAGCCCTGTCCATGGTGGATCTAACATAATAGTGTGAGAGTCCAGTCCATAGTGGATCTAACATAATAGTGTGAGAGTCCAGTCCATAGTGGATCTAACATAATAGTGTGAGAGTCCAGTCCATAGTGGATCTAACATAATAGTGTGAGAGCCCAGTCCATGGTGGATCTAACATAATAGTGAGAGTCCAGTCCATAGTGGATCTAACATAATAGTGAGAGTCCAGTCCATAGTGGATCCAACATAATAGTGAGAATCCAGTCCATAGTGGATCTAACATAATGGTGTGAGAGCCCAGTCCATAGTGGATCTAACATAATAGTGTGAGAGTCCAGTCCATAGTGGATCTAACATAATAGTGAGAGTCCAGTCCATAGTGGATCTAACATAATAGTGAGAGTCCAGTCCAAAGTGGATGTAGTTAATAGTGTGAGAGTCCAGTCCATAGTGGATCTAACATAATAGTGTGAGAGTCCAGTCCATAGTGGATCTAACATAATAGTGAAAGTCCAGTCCATAGTGGATCGAGTTAATAGTGTGAGAGTCCAGTCCATAGTGGATCTAGCATAATAGTGAGAGTCCAGTCCATAGTGGATCTAACATAATAGTGAAAGTCCAGTTCATAGTGGATCTAACATAATAGTGAAAGTCCAGTCCATAGTGGATCTAACATAATAGTGTGAGAGTCCAGTCCATAGTGGATCTAACATAATAGTGTGAGAGTCCAGTCCATAGTGGATCTAACATAATATTTTGAGAGTCCAGTCCATAGAATTTTGCATTTTTTTGTTGTACGAGTGAAGTGAAACAAGCATTAAAGTAAACACTGTGCATGTGAATGACAGACATATGTTTATATTGTGTGTATGTGAATAATAATACATATTTATTGAGAATCATCACAATAATGTGTTGGATTATTTTTGCGCTTGTCTCAACATTTTAAAGCACCGAGAGCATTAATTGACTAACATTGTACATTGTTTCACACAACATATCCAAAGTTGGCAGAGGAATAAAGCACGGAAAAGTATATTTTAAGAAAAGAAAGCACCAGATGTTTTTTTTTTTTATTATTATTTTTTTTATTCATGTGAGAGCAAAACAACGCAACAAAGGAAAGGTGGTTATTTTTGGAGACGTGCCCGCAAAGGAAACACATCAATACCTTGTGACTCATTGCTTCTTTGTCACATTCCAAGACTGGCGCATATTTGACACCACAAAAAAAAAAAAAAAAAAAAATCCTGAGACGATCATTTCCCTTTTTTTTTTTTGTTCTCGTTGCCATGGCAACCAAGTCAATCTCAGTGGGTGGTTTCAGACCTACAGAGCTGCGGGAATATTCAACAAAAATATATTTATTCCTTTTCTTTTCTTCTTTTTTTGTTTAACTTTGTGCAAAAGCCCGTGACACCACTTTGTCGAGTCTTTTGTGAAATGATCATCCGAATGTCTCCTCGAGCATCTCACTGAGCCATTTGGAACAGGAAAAAAAAAAAAGGCCCACATATCTTTAACAGGGTCTGGCAACCACAAGTCATATATTTGCAAGGTGCCCCTGCAGGCCTGCACAAAGATGTGACTAAGCAGGAAGAGTTGGCGTCGGTAAAAATCACAACTGCATTGTTGGGTTTGGACAGAGGTGGGACCAAGTCACAAGTAAGTCTCAAGTCTTTGCCCTCGAGTCCGAGTCAAGTCCCGAGTCAAGACAGGCAAGCCCCGAGTCAAGTCCAAAGTCAAGACTGGAAAGTCTCGAGTCAAGTCCTAAGTCCTGCATTTTGAGTTTCGAGTCCTTTCAAGTCCTTTTAACCACAGACTAATATATTAACACAGATTGTGTATGCTTTTCAAACGCTGTATTTATTTATTAAAACAAGTGCATTTTAAATTGCAGGAAAGAAAATTGTGCTGACATTGCACTTTATAATAGCACTATTAACCAGTCATTTTAAACATTAACTCATTCCTTTACAGAACAAAACACATTGAAAAATAAAGTGCAAATGTACTTATTTGTACAAAAGTGTTAACATTGAAAAAACATGACATATACGTGAACATAACAAAAAAGTTGTACTTTTTATATGTCAGGGCCCTATGCTGCATTGCATTTGCAAAAGACCAAATTAGCCAAGAGTCTGTCAGTCATTTGTGCACGATGGGGGCGTAGTATGATGCCACCATGGCTGAAAACTCGCTCCACTGGAGCACTGGAGGCAGGCACTGCCAAGACTCTCATGGCCACTCGGGAACAGTGAAGGAAGAGTCTTCATGTTCAATGCCCAGAACAAAAGGGGGGAGAGAGTTGTTTTGGGTTGGTGCACTACTTGTAAGTGTATCTTGTGTTTTTTATGTTGATTTAATTAAAAAAAGAAAAAAAAAAAAAATTATTTCTTGTGCGGCCCGATACCAATCGATCCACGGACCAGTACCGGGCCGCGGCCCGGTGGTTGGGGACCACTGAGGTAAACAACCAACAGTATGTCAGAAAGCTAGCTAAAACGGTACACATATTCATAATATAGTATACATTTTAACTGACCTTTATTTGACTATTTTTGTCTTTTTTTTAGGTGGCTAAAATACGCGGTGCTGCTGACCGCCGTCTAACGTTACGTGTGATATATTGACTAACGTAACCCTGCTTGAAAAAAATCACTGAACAAAAAGTATGAATAAGGTAGTGAACTGCAACAGATTCCCGTGTTTGCAATAACGTTATAACGTTAGCAGTGAGTTTACAGCCTCACTGATTTAACTACACAGCAAATAAAAGTCACGTTACTTAGCCAATAAACGTTATCTTACATTCAAAACTTACCCTTCTTTGTGCAACTTCAAATGCCGGACGAAGTTGGAAGTTGTTGCCTCTCCATCAGTCATTTTGGAACCGCATGTGTTGCATACTGCAAACCGTTTTGTGTTGACCACCTCGTAATTTTTATACCCAAACAAAATTATTTTAGGTATCATTTTTTGTTCACTGGCGTGTGGTTTGGACATGTCTTCTTCGTTGGTTGTCCTGCAATTTGATTGGATGAATGCTGTGTGATGAAAACAAAGTAGATCTAATTTGATTGGCTGTTGTACTGAGAGCACACCAGCTGACACACACAACGCTGATAGACAAGTACACAATGAAAAATACGGAGCGCTCCCGAATAACTTTTTCATCTTTGGGTTTTGGGGAAAGTAGCAAGTCATGTCAAGTCATGTCAATTCAAAAGGCTCAAGTCCAAGTGAAGTCACAAGTCATTGATGTTAAAGTCGAAGTCGAGTTGCAAGTCTTTTTACATTTTGTCAAGTCGAGTCTAAAGTCATCAAATTCATGACTCGAGTCTGACTCGAGTCCAAGTCATGTGAATCAGTGAGGCTGTAAACTCACTGCTAACGTTATAACGTTATTGCAAACACGGGAATCTGTTGCAGTTCACTACCTTATTCATACTTTTTGTTCAGTGATTTTTTTCAAGCAGGGTTACGTTAGTCAATATATCACACGTAACGTTAGACGGCGGTCAGCAGCACCGCGTATTTTAGCCACCTAAAAAAAGACAAAAATAGTAAAATAAAGGTTAGTTAAAATGTATACTATATTATGAATATGTATACCGTTTTAGCTAGCTTTCTGACATACTGTTGGTTGTTTACCTCAGTGGTCCCCAACCACCGGGCCGCGGCCCGGTACTGGTCCGTGGATCGATTGGTATCGGGCCGCACAAGAAATAATTTTTTTCTTTTTTCTTTTTTTAATTAAATCAACATAAAAAACACAAGATACACTTACAAGTAGTGCACCAACCCAAAAAAACTCTCCCCCCCTTTTGTTCTGGGCATTGAACATGAAGACTCTTCCTTCACTGTTCCGAGTGGCCATGAGAGTCTTGGCAGTGCCTGCCTCCAGTGCTCCAGTGGAGCGAGTTTTCAGCCATGGTGGCATCATACTACGCCCCCATCGTGCACAAATGACTGACAGACTCTTGGCTAATTTGGTCTTTTGCAGATGCAATGCAGCATAGGGCCCTGACATATAAAAAGTACAACTTTTTTGTTATGTTCACGTATATGTCATGTTTTTTCAATGTTAACACTTTTGTACAAATAAGTACATTTGCACTTTATTTTTCAATGTGTTTGTTCTATAAAGGAATGAGTTAATGTTTAAAATGACTGGTTAATAGTGCTATTATAAAGTGCAATGTCAGCACAATTTTCTTTCCTGCAATTTAAAATGCACTTGTTTTAATAAATAAATACAGCGTTTGAAAAGCATACACAATCTGTGTTAATATATTAGTCTGTGGTTAAAAGGACTTGAAAGGACTCGAAACTCAAAATGCAGGACTTAGGACTTGACTTGAGACTTTCCAGTCTTGACTTTGGACTTGACTCGGGGCTTGCCTGTCTTGACTCGGGACTTGACTCGGACTTGAGGGCAAAGACTTGAGACTTACTTGTGACTTGCAAAACAATGACTTGGTCCCACCTCTGCTATTAACCAGTCATTTTAAACATTAACTCATTCCTTTACAGAACAAACACATTGAAAAATAAAGTGCAAATGTACTTATTTGTACAAAAGTGTTAACATTGAGAAAACATGACATATACGTGAACATAACAAGAAAGTTGTACTTTTTATATGTCAGGGCCCTATGCTGCATTGCATTTGCAAAAGACCAAATTAGCCAAGAGTCTGTCAGTCATTTGTGCACGATGGGGGCGTAGTATGATGCCACCATGGCTGAAAACTCGCTCCACTGGAGCACTGGAGGCAGGCACTGCCAAGACTCTCATGGCCACTCGGAACAGTGAAGGAAGAGTCTTCATATTCAATGCCCAGAACAAAAGGGGGGAGAGAGTTGTTTTGGGTTGGTGCACTACTTGTAAGTGTATCTTGTGTTTTTTATGTTGATTTAATTAAAAAAAGAAAAAAAAAACCAATTATTTCTTGTGCGGCCCGATACCAATCGATCCACGGACCAGTACCGGGCCGCGGCCCGGTGGTTGGGGACCACTGAGGTAAACAACCAACAGTATGTCAGAAAGCTAGCTAAAACGGTACACATATTCATAATATAGTATACATTTTAACTGACCTTTATTTTACTATTTTTGTCTTTTTTTAGGTGGCTAAAATACGCGGTGCTGCTGACCGCCGTCTAACGTTACGTGTGATATATTGACTAACGTAACCCGGCTTAAAAAAAAATCACTGAACAAAAAGTATGAATAAGGTAGTGAACTGCAACAGATTCCCGTGTTTGCAATAACGTTATAACGTTAGCAGTGAGTTTACAGCCTCACTGATTTAACTACACAGCAAATAAAAGTCACGTTACTTAGCCAATAAACGTTATCTCTCATTCAAAACTTACCGTTCTTTGTGCAACTTCAAATGCCGGACGAAGTTGGAAGTCGTCGCCTCTCCATCAGTCATTTTCGAACCGCATGTGTTGCATACTGCAAACCGTTTTGTGACCACCTCGTAATTTTTATACCCAAACAAAATTATTTTAGGTATCATTTTTTGTTCACTGGCGTGTGGTTTGGACATGTCTTCTTCGTCGGTTGTCCTGCAATTTGATTGGATGAATGCTGTGCGATGAAAACAAAGTAGATCTAATTTGATTGGCTGTTGTACTGACAGCACACCAGCTGACACACGCAACGCTGATAGACAAGTACACAATGAAAAATACGGAGCGCTCCCGAATAACTTTTTCCATCTTTGGGTTTTGGGGAAAGTAGCAAGTCATGTCAAGTCATGTCAATTCAAAAGGCTCAAGTCCAAGTGAAGTCACAAGTCATTGATGTTAAAGTCGAAGTCGAGTTGCAAGTCTTTTTACATTTTGTCAAGTCCAGTCTAAAGTCATCAAATTCATGACTCGAGTCTGACTCGAGTCCAAGTCATGTGACTCGAGTCCACACCTCTGGGTTTGGATAACTTCATCATGTATATCACCTTCATTCTGGAGGCAGAAAACATATTCTCTATTGACAATCAACGTATGTAAGTACTTGTTTAGTTATTTTAACTGTATTTGTTTAAGTATGGCTGTTTATTACTCTTGCACTTGACTTTCTGCCTATTATTTGGAGCATGACAGCGACATTATGTATTTTTGACTACAAAGCCCAAAGTTGTCACGTTGTGTAAATGGTAAATAAAAAGAGAATACAACAAATCCTTTTCAACTTACAGGTAAAAGCCAGTAAATTAGAATATTTTGAAAAACTTGATTTATTTCAGTAATTGCATTCAAAAGGTGTAACTTGTACATTATATTTATTCATTGCACACAGACTGATGCATTCAAATGTTTATTTCATTTAATTTTGATGATTTGAAGTGGCAACAAATGAAAATCCAAAATTCCGTGTGTCACAAAATTAGAATATTACTTAAGGGCTTTGTACCGAGGATGTCGTTGTGGCTTGTGCAGCCCTTTGAGACACTTGTGATTTAGGGCTATATAAATAAAGATTGATTGATTGATTGATTGAAGGCTAATACAAAAAAGGGATTTTTAGAAATGTTGGCCAACTGAAAAGTATGAAAATGAAAAATATGAGCATGTACAATACTCAATACTTGGTTGGAGCTCCTTTTGCCTCAATTACTGCATTAATGCGGCGTGGCATGGAGTCCATGAGTTTCTGGCACTGCTCAGGTGTTATGAGAGCCCAGGTTGCTCTGATAGTGGCCTTCAACTCTTCTGCGTTTTTCAGACTTCACTGATGGTGGAAACTTTACACTAGACTTCAGGCAACGTGGATCCTGTGCCTCTCCTGTCTTCCTCCAGACTCTGGGACCTCGATTTCCAAAGGAAATGCAAAATTTGCATGGTTGGGTGATGGTTTGGGGTGCCATGTCATCTGCTGGTGTCGGTCCACTCTGTTTCCTGAGATCCAGGGTCAACGCAGCCGTCTACCAGCAAGTTTTAGAGCACTTCATGCTTCCTGCTGCTGACCTGCTCTATGGAGATGGAGATTTCAAGTTCCAACAGGACTTGGCGCCTGCACACAGCGCAAAATCTACCCGTGCCTGGTTTACGGACCATGGTATTTCTGTTCTAAATTGGCCCGCCAACTCCCCTGACCTTAGCCGCATAGAAAATCTGTGGGGTATTGTGAAAAGGAAGATGCAGAATGCCAGACCCAAAAACGCAGAAGAGTTGAAGGCCACTATCAGAGCAACCTGGGCTCTCATAACACCTGAGCAGTGCCAGAAACTCATCGACTCCATGCCACGCCGCATTAACGCAGTAATTGAGGCAAAAGGAGCTCCAACCAAGTATTGAGTATTGTACATGCTCATATTTTTCATTTTCATACTTTTCAGTTGGCCAACATTTCTAAAAATCCCTTTTTTGTATTAGCCTTAAGTAATATTCTAATTTTGTGACACACGGAATTTTGGATTTTCATTTGTTGCCACTTCAAATCATCAAAATTAAATGAAATAAACATTTGAATGCATCAGTCTGTGTGCAATGAATAAATATAATGTACAAGTTACACCTTTTGAATGCAATTACTGAAATAAATCAAGTTTTTCAAAATATTCTAATTTACTGGCTTTTACCTGTATAATTCTCGCAAAAAATGTTAAAATATAAGAAAACAAGCTATGCCTGGATAGCACAGTTATCATATTCAACTAATTGTTAATTGCAAATAAATAGATGTTATTATTAAACAATTAAAATGTATTAACACATGAACACAGACAAACGTATCGAAAATTGGTAACATTAAGTACCAATATCCATTTCCACGTACTGGGAATTGGCACCGTATCAGTTCAAATGTAAAAGGTGCCCATCCTGGAACATATTGAACGCATCAGTTTGTACACTCACCATATTAAAAATGACTAGTGCCACTGAGCAAGCTCTGTCTCTAGTCTCTTCCGCAAGGCTCAGAGGTAGTTTGGCAGTTCATCTTTAGCACGTCCTCATTAAACAGAAGCACCCCCGCAGACTCGGGCTCCTCACTGCCAAAGCAAGCAGGCTGCAAAGTTTCAGTTGCCCCGACAGCTTAGTGGTCTCATTGGTGTTGGACATGCAGCTGCAAGTATCTAACTCTGAATAATCGTGTCATTAGAACAAAAAAACCTTTCAATCTACTGTAGTTTTACGAAAGGACTTATTCAAGAGATGTATCTTAAAATAAACCTCACCGAGTGTCATGATCCGTGGTCCGGATCATGTTTTTGTTATGTTCTGTTAGTTTTGGACTCTTTTAGTTCCTGTTTGACACCTGAGTTTGTTTTAGTTACCATGGCTACTTGTGATTTTCACCTGCCTCTGGTGTTCGAGAAGCGCACCTGCTTCTAATCAGAGGACTATTTTAGCCTGCCTTTGCCAGTCAGTCGGGCTGGCGTCATTCTGTCACGACGAGGTTTTCACTTACTGCGGGGTCGTTCTCCCAGGACATACTTGCCAACCCTCCCGAATTTTCCAGGAGACTCCTGAAATTCAGTGCCTCTCCCGAAAACCTCCCGGGACAAATATTCTCCCAAAAATCTCCCGATTTTCAGCCGGAGCTGGAGGCCACGCCCCCTACAGCTCCATGCGGACCTGAGTGAGGACAGCCTTTTTTCACGACGGGAGGACAACTGGGTGACAAGAAATAAATCATCCAGACTAGAGATAAATTGTATTATTATGTTTATCTTACCTACAAATAAATATATTTATTAATAATTTAAAAAAAAAAAACTAAATAAATTTTTACTATATTTTGCTAAAAACATCAAAATTAATTGTATTTTTTCTGACTCCTTATTACATTCTGGCATTAGAATTATACATTAAAATATACATATTTGAAATAATTAATTTTAAATTATCCTAATAATTCATTTAAAATGACCATATTTAATTATTAAAATAATTGCTTGTTTATCAAAGATTTAAGCATTTTATTCATTACATTTTGAAGCTCTCAGAAGCCAAGTTATGTTATATTCCTTAATATTTATTTATGCAAGTTTGAAGTATCAATTATCTAAACAGTTTTGTTTGCATATTTTCTGTATATATATATATATATATATATATATATATATATATATATATATATATATATATATATATATATATATATATATATATATAAATAAATAAATAAATAAATAAATATATATAAATAAATAAAAAAAAAAAAAATATATATATATATATATATATATATATATATATATATATATATATATATATATATATATATATATATATATATATATATATATAAATAAATAAATAAATAAATATATATATATATATATATATATATATATATATATATATATATATATATATATATATATATAAATAAATAAATAAATAAATAAATAAATAAATAAATAAATAAATATATATATATATTTATATATATATATATATGTATATGTATGAAATACTTGACTTGGTGAATTCTAGCTGTCAATATACTCCTCCCCTCTTAACCACGCCCTCAACCACGCCCTGCCCCACCCCCGACCACACCCCCACCTCCCGAAATCGGAGGTCTCAAGGTTGGCAAGTATGTCCCAGGAAGGCAAACGGATGACTCCGGACAGGACTTGCAGGTAGGAACATGATTTAATTTTAAGAAACAATCAACGAGGTACAAAACAGAAAACAACCCGAAGGCAAGCGTGCCTATCGCACGCGGAAGCTAAGGCAAAAACTTAGGACATGAAACTATAGATATGAACCTCACGAAACTGTGAGGTTCATAGTATTTGTCCAGCTTCCATTTTTGTTTTTATACACTTTACAAGAAATACATTGGCGGCAAACTCCGTAGCTTGCTAGCTTGTTTGCGTTGGCTTTCGGAGACTCTTATTTTGTTAGCACAGGTGCGATGGAGCGGCACTTTTATTGTGAAGACAGGAACTGAGCGGTCAGTCTTTAGGCTTTTGAGAGAGGTATGGTTTGAATAAAAAAGTGTTTTTTTTCCTTCACACTTTTGATTGATTGATTGAAACATGTATTAGTAGATTGCACAGTACAGTACATATTCCGTACAATTGACCACTAAATGGTAACACCCCAATGAGTTTTTCAGCTTGTTTAAGTCGGGGTCCACGTGTGACGGTCATGTAACCCCCTGGCTCTGTTTGATTGGTCCAACGTCACCAGTGACTGCATCTGATTGGTGAAGCGGAGTCCAACGTCACCAGTGACTGCATTTAATTGGTGAAACGGAGTCAAACGTCACCAGTGACTGCATCTGATTGGTGAAACGGAGTGAAACGTCACCAGTGACTGCATCTGATTGGTGAAACGGAGTCAAACGTCACCAGTGACTGCATCTGTTTGGTGAAACGGAGTCAAACGTCACCAGTGACTGTATTTGATTGGTGAAACGGAGTCAAACGTCACCAGTGACTGTATGTGATTGGTGAAGCGGAGTCCAACGTCACCAGTGACTGCATTTAATTGGTGAAACGGAGTCAAACGTCACCAGTGACTGCATCTGATTGGTGAAATGGAGTCAAACGTCACCAGTGACTGCATCTGATTGGTGAAACGGAGTCCAACGTCGCCAGTGACTGTATTTGATTGGTGAAACGGAGTCAAACATCACTAGTGACTGTATGTGATTGGTGAAACTGAGTCAAATGTCACAAGTGACTGCATCTGATTGGTGAAACGGAGTCCAACGTCACCAGTGACTGCATTTGATTGGTGAAACGGAGTCAAACGTCACTAGTGACTGCATCTGATTGGTGAAAAGGAGTCAAACGTCACCAGTGACTGTATTTGATTGGTGAAACGGAGTCAAATGTCACTAGTGACTGTATGTGATTGGTGAAAAGCAGTCAAACGTCACCAGTGGCTGCATCTGTTTGGTGAAACGGAGTCAAACGTCACCAGTGACTGTATTTGATTGGTGAAACGGAGTCAAACGTCACAAGTGACTGCATCTGATTGGTGAAGCGGAGTCCAACGTCACCAGTGACTGCATTTAATTGGTGAAACGGAGTGAAACGTCACCAGTGACTGCATCTGATTGGTGAAACGGAGTCCAACGTCACCAGTGACTGCATCTGATTGGTGAAACGGAGTCCAACGTCACCAGTGACTGCATTTGATTGGTAAAATGGAGTCCAACGTCACCAGTGACTGCATCTGATTGGTGAAACAGAGTCCAACGTCACCAGTGACTGCACCTGATTGGTGAAACGGAGTCCAACGTCACCAGTGACTGCATCTGATTGGTGAAACGGAGTCAAACGTCACCAGTGACTATATTTGATTGGTGAAACAGAGTCAAACGTCACCAGTGACTGTATTTGATTGGTGAAACGGAGTCAAATGTCACCAGTGACTGCATCTGATTGGAGAAACGGAGTCAAACGTCACCAGTGACTGTATATGATTGGTGAAACGGAGTCAAACGTCACCAGTGACTGCATCTGATTGGTGAAACGGAGTCAATTGTCACTAGTGACTGTATGTGATTGGTGAAACAGAGTCAAACGTCACCAGTGACTGCATCTGATTGGTGAAACGGAGTCCAACGTCACCAGTGACTGTATTTGATTGGTGAAACGGAGTCAAACGTCACCAGTGACTGCATCTGATTGGTGAAACGGAGTCCAACGTCGCCAGTGACTGCATCTGATTGGTGAAACGGAGTCCAACATCACCAGTGACTGCATCTGATTGGTGAAACGGAGTCAATTGTCACTAGTGACTGTATGTGATTGGTGAAACAGAGTCAAACGTCACCAGTGACTGCATCTAAATGGTGAAACGGAGTCAATTGTCACTAGTGACTGTATGTGATTGGTGAAACAGAGTCACATGTCACCGGTGACTGTATCTGATTGGTGAAACGGAGTCCAACGTCACCAGTGACTGCATTTGATTGGTGAAACGGAGTCAAACGTCGCCAGTGACTGCATTTGATTGGTGAAACGGAGTGAAACGTCACCAGTGACTGCATTTGATTGGTGAAACGGAGTGAAACGTCACCAGTGACTGCATCTGATTGGTGAAACGGAGTCAATTGTCACTAGTGACTGTATGTGATTGGTGAAACAGAGTCAAACGTCACCAGTGACTGTATCTGATTGGTGAAACAGAGTCAAACGTCACCAGTGACTGTATCTGATTGGTGAAACGGAGTCAAACGTCACCAGTGACTGCATCTGATTGGTGAAACGGAGTCCAACGTCACCAGTGACTGCATCTGATTGGTGAAACTGAGTCAAACGTCACCAGTGACTGTATTTGATTGGTGAAACGGAGTCCAACCTCACCAGTGACTGCATTTGATTGGTGAAACAGAGTCAAACGTCACCAGTGACTGTATTTGATTGGTGAAACTGATTCCAACGTCACCAGTGACTGTATTTGATTGGTGAAACAGAGTCCAACGTCGCGAGTGACTACATCTGATTGGTGAAACGGAGTCCAACGTCACCAGTGACTGTATTTGATTGGTGAAACGGAGTCAAACGTCACCAGTGACTGCATTTGATTGGTGAAACTGAGTCAATTGTCACTAGTGACTGTATGTGATTGGTGAAACAGAGTCAAACGTCACCTGTGACGGTATCTGATTGGTGAAACAGAGTCAAACGTCACCAGTGACTGCATCTGATTGGTGAAACGGAGTCAAACGTCACCAGTGACTGTATTTGATTGGTGAAACGGAGTCAAACGTCACCAGTGACTGCATCTGATTGGTGAAACGGAGTCCAATGTCACCAGTGACTGCACCTGATTGGTGAAACGGAGTCCAACGTCACCAGTGACTGCATCTGATTGGTGAAACGGAGTCAAACGTCACCAGTGACTGCATCTGATTGGTGAAACGGAGTCCAACTTCACCAGTGACTGCATCTGATTGGTGAAACGGAGTGAAACGTCACCAGTGACTGCATTTGATTGGTGAAACGGAGTCAAACGTCACCAGTGACTGCATCTGATTGGTGAAACGGAGTCAAACGTCACCAGTGACTGCATTTGATTGGTGAAACGGAGTGAAACGTCACCAGTGACTGCATTTGATTGGTGAAACGGAGTGAAACGTCACCAGTGACTGCATTTGATTGGTGAAACGGAGTGAAACGTCACCAGTGACTGCATCTGATTGGTGAAACGGAGTCAATTGTCACTAGTGACTGTATGTGATTGGTGAAACAGAGTCAAACGTCACCAGTGACTGTATCTGATTGGTGAAACAGAGTCAATTGTCACTAGTGACTGTATGTGATTGGTGAAACAGAGTCACATATCACCGGTGACTGTATCTGATTGGTGAAACGGAGTCAAACCTCACCAGTGACTGTATTTGATTGGTGAAACGCAGGCATGCGATAGATCCTACTTTGAAGGTCTGTCTGACAGACCAAAACAAACAAAGCGTGCATTAACAGATGGATAAAAATCAGTAGCGAGTAGCGAGCTGAATGTAGATAAAAGTAGCGGAGTAAAAGTAGCGTTTCTTCTCTATAAATATACTCAAGTAAAAGTAAAAGTATGTTGCATTAAAACTACTCTTAGAAGTACAATTTATCCCAAAAGTTACTCAAGTAGATGTAACGGAGTAAATGTAGCGCGTTACTACCCACCTCTGGTTTTCAGAACCTTCTACTTTCAGTTTGGGCGGCTTCTGACCTCTAAATGTCCTGGCATTTACGTTGCGCTTATGCAGAAAAGGCAGCCAAAAACACTACACCGGGGAGACGCTGAATTATTGATGCAGGAAGCTGTGGCCGAGGAACAAACCTACCACAGCGGACATCACACCAAGCCACCGTATCGGCCGTGCTCACCAAACGTGGTCCTTTTCGCCTTATCTCACAATGCAGGCTTTTCACATCGTTGAATTAATCCCCCTCCTTTAGCCTTTTGTTTTGCCTGGTGCTCACGTCGTCATTGACTCACAACGGAATAGGCACGGTGGTAAGCGGATGCTCGTCGTTGTCGTTCAGCCGCGTACTTAACAAGCCAAAGCTCATTAGATTCGTTCTGCTTTCCCGTCTCCCTCTCTGTCTGATTGTGGACTATACACAGAAAAGGCCTCTGTGATGTTCCATATCGTGGCCTCTTGCGCTGACACCATGTCAGAAATAATAATAGCATTACACCGACTATTAGCCAGTCAAGCCATTTGTGGATGTCTCCCACAAACCCCAGACACGTTCTCATATCCGCCCATTCAGTTCAAAGTTGTGGTGCACAAACAAAAGACTGTATGTTCGGTTTTCCAGCAGCTCTGCGAGAGTTCTATCCGCCGGATTGTTTATCTGTTTATTCACGCCGACCTCATGCTGTTATGACAATTTCACTTCTCCAGTCTCACATAAAATAGGACAACCGTAAGGTCAAACAAGAACTGACATATTGGGATATGCGTATTGTTAATTCACGCATACCTCACACTACTCGACCGCTATCTATCAACGCTGCAATAACTTCAATCAATCAATCAATCAATGTTTATTTATATAGCCCTAAATCACAAGTGTCTCAAAGGGCTGCACAAGCCACAACGACATCCTCGGTACAGAGCCCACATAAGGGCAAGGAAAAACTCACCCCAGTGGGACGTCGATGTGAATGACTATGAGAAACCTTGGAGAGGACCGCATATGTGGGTAACCCCCCCTTCCTCCCTCTAGGGGAGACCGAATGCAATGGATGTCGAGTGGGTCTGACATAATATTGTGAGAGTCCAGTCCATAGTGGATCCAACATAATAGTAAGAGTCCAGTCCATAGTGTATCTAACATAATAGTGGGAGTCCAGTCCATAGTGGATCTAACATAATAGTGTGAGAGTCCAGTCCATAGTGGATCCAACATAATAGTAAGAGTCCAGTCCATAGTGGATCTAACATAATAGTGAGAGTCCAGTCCATAGTGGATCTAACATAATAGTGTGAGAGTCCAGTCCATAGTGGATTTAACATAATAGTGAGAGTCCAGTCCATAGTGGATCTAACATAATAGTGTGAGAGTCCAGTCCATAGTGGATTTAACATAATAGTGAGAGTCCAGTCCATAGTGGATCTAGTTAATAGTGTGAGAGTCCAGTCCATAGTGGATCTAACATAATAGTGTGAGAGTCCAGTCCATAGTGGATCTAGTTAATAGTGTGAGAGTCCAGTCCATAGTGGATCCAACATAATAGCAAGAGTCCAGTCCATAGTGGATCTAACATA
The DNA here is from genome assembly GCF_033978685.3 of Nerophis lumbriciformis. Lineage (NCBI taxonomy): Eukaryota > Metazoa > Chordata > Actinopteri > Syngnathiformes > Syngnathidae > Nerophis > Nerophis lumbriciformis. The sequence continues at coordinate 43,682,299 of NC_084564.2, forward strand.
ATAGTGTGAGAGTCCAGTCCATAGTGGATTTAACATAATAGTGAGAGTCCAGTCCATAGTGGATCTAACATAATAGTGTGAGAGTCCAGTCCATAGTGGATCTAGTTAATAGTGTGAGAGTCCAGTCCATAGTGGATCCAACATAATAGTAAGAGTCCAGTCCATAGTGGATCTAACATAATAGTGAGAGTCCAGTCCATAGTGGATCCAACATAATAGCAAGAGTCCAGTCCATAGTGGATCTAACATAATAGCAAGAGTCCAGTCCATAGTGGATCCAACATAATAGTAAGAGTCCAGTCCATAGTGGATCTAACATAATAGTGAGAGTCCAGTCCATAGTGGATCTAACATAATAGTGTGAGAGTCCAGTCCATAGTGGATCTAACATAATAGTGTGAGAGTCCAGTCCATAGTGGATTTAACATAATAGTGAGAGTCCAGTCCATAGTGGATCTAACATAATAGTGTGAGAGTCCAGTCCATAGTGGATCTAACATAATAGTGTGAGAGTCCAGTCCATAGTGGATCTAGTTAATAGTGTGAGAGTCCAGTCCATAGTGGATCTAACATAATAGTGTGAGAGTCCAGTCCATAGTGGATCTAGTTAATAGTGTGAGAGTCCAGTCCATAGTGGATTTAACATAATAGTGAGAGTCCAGTCCATAGTGCATCTAACATAATAGTAAGAGTCCAGTCCATAGTGGATCTAACATAATAGTGAGAGTCCAGTCCATAGTGGATCCAACATAATAGCAAGAGTCCAGTCCATAGTGGATCTAACATAATAGTGAGAGTCCAGTCCATAGTGGATCCAACATAATAGCAAGAGTCCAGTCCATAGTGGATCTAACATAATAGCAAGAGTCCAGTCCATAGTGGATCTAACATAATAGTAAGAGTCCAGTCCATAGTGGATCTAACATAATAGTAAGAGTCCAGTCCATAGTGGATCTAACATAATAGTAAGAGTCCAGTCCATAGTGGATCCAACATAATAGTAAGAGTCCAGTCCATAGTGGATCCAACATAATAGTAAGAGTCCAGTCCATAGTGGGGCCAGCAGGACACCATCCCGAGCGGAGACGGATCAGCAGCGCAGAGATGTTCCCAACCGATGCACAGGCGAGCGGACCACCCCGGGTCCCGACTCTGGACAGCCAGCACTTCATCCATGGCCACCGGACCTGTGCCCCCAACCCCCTCCACAAGGGAGAGGGGAGCAGAGGAGAAAAGAAAAGAAACGGCAGATCAACTGGTCTAAAAGGGGGGTCTATTTAAAGGCTAGAGTATACAAATGAGTTTTAAGATGGGACTTAAATGCTTCTACTGAGGTAGCATCTCTAATTGTTACTGCTAGAACATTCCATAGTACTGGAGCCCCAATAGAAAACGCTCTATAGCCCGCAGACTTTTTTTGGGCTCTGGGAATCACTAATAAGCCGGAGTTCTTTGAACGCAGATTTCTTGCCGGGACATATGGTACAATGCAATCGACAAGATAGGACGGAGCTAGACCGTGTAGTATTTTATACGTAAGTAGTAAAACCTTAAAGTCACATCTTAAGTGCACAGGAAGCCAGTGCAGGTGAGCCAGTATAGGCGTAATATGATCAAACTTTCTTGTTCTTGTCAAAAGTCTAGCAGCCGCATTTTGTACCAACTGTAATCTTTTAATGCTAGACATAGGGAGACCCCAAAATAATACGTTACAGTAGTCGAGACGAGACGTAACGAACGCATGAATAATGATCTCAGTGTCGCTAGTGGATAAAATAGAACGAATTTTAGCGATATTACGGAGATGAAAGAAGGCCGTTTTAGTAACACTCTTAATGTGTGATTCAAAGGAGAGAGTTGTTTTAGTAACACTCTTAATGTGTGACTCAAAGGAGAGAGTTGGGTCGAAGATAATACTTGAGCAGACAGCCACTTATTGACCGCATGATTTTTTTTTGTTAGTCCACATTTCCATGTGCCAGTACTTATAACGTCAGTATTACTGCCCCTAATGGAACCAGGCAGACACAAGTGATCCAGTACTATCGAACAAAGCACTCTGGGGAATGAAAACATGGAAGGTACAAACACTGTTCAATAGGTGGGGAAAATGATCGATTAAAGTTAAAGCAAACTTGCCAACCTTGAGACCTCCGATTTGTGTGGTTGGGGGCGTGGTTAAGAGGGGAGGAGTATATTTACAGCTAGAATTCACCAACTCGAGTATTTCATATATATGTATGAAATACTTGAATTTCAGTGTTCATTTATTTACACATATACACACACATAACACTCATCTACTCATTGTTGTACTTGAAAGTACAATGCAATACAATTCCGGGGCAATGGCACCTATCAAATACACAGTAATGAAAACACAGTTGTTCTACTAACTGTACTGTGTGTTATGAGAGTAGAGTATGTGTGTGTGTGGCCCTTTAATAGGTGACAGCATGTGAGGTGAGTGACGTCAGTGAGTGTGTGGGCGAGAGAAGAGAGGGAGCGGTAGTGAGTGTGGGGAGGGACTAGTTGGTTTTGTGTTGGATTGGCTGTGTGTAAGCAATCAATAAAGCAAGATTTGCAACTAATCGCTGGACTCTTCATTCGACAAGTCGTCCGCTGTGGAGACCCACTGCCGGGTAAGGTGAAGGGTGTTGCCCCGAGCTTACATCGGCCCCGGAGAAGTGTCTCCCCTGCGCTCTTCGACTACGGTCTCATTCTTCTGCTTCGTCTCCTTGTGTGCGCACACTGGACTCAGGTCCGCATGGAGCCGGAGGGGGCGTGGCCTCCAGCTCCGGCTGAATTCCGGGAGATTTTCGGGAGAAAATTTCTTCCGGGAGGTTTTCGGGAGAGGCGCTGAATTTCGGGAGTCTCCCGGAAAATCCGGGAGGGTTGGCAAGTATGAGTTAAAGTACCAATGATTGTCACACACACACTTGGTGTGGTGAAATTTGTCCTCGGCATTTGACCCATCCACCTTGATTTAACCCCCAATTCCAAGCCTTGATGCTGAGTGCCAAGCAGGGAAGAAATGGCTCCCATTTTTATAGTCTTTGGTATGACTCTGCTATAAACTCACAACCTACCTGTGACGTGCGGGGCCTCACCTGCTATCATGGGAAGAAAAAAAATGTAAAAAGAAAAAAAAAAAATTAAATTGTTATATGTATCCAGTGATTATACTATAAAGTTATTTTCCATTTAACTTTTTATTCAAAATCGCTGAATTTTCACATTTGCCGTTCAAATACTGAGAAGAGACGGTGCGGTGATCAGCAGCCAGTTGAGGCACGTCACTCAGTGCCTCAACATGGATTGCGCAATGACTCGGCTAACTGCTGGCCTGCTGTGCAGTGAGACCGTATTGCTATATGAATTATATTATACATTTCCATAGTTTAGTTAGCTGAGGTATATAATGTACAGTGTATTTTGTCAACAACTGTATGTGTGTAACGTATTTCTTGTGCTGAGCGATCATAAAACTGCTGCGAAGACGCACTGGCTGAGGCTCGCGTAACCCCGCCTCCTGGTGCCGGTTAAGGCACCTCCGCCGCAGACAGACTGCACCCCGCGACGAGAGCGCCACACCCAAACCCTCCACGCGCAAGACCGAATCCACCCAAAAAAAGTCACTTAACAAGAAGCCAAAAAGTGCAAAAACAACAATGCTCGCGAGTCGCGCCGGAGGAGCCGTGAACGACTGGAGGGACACAACATTAGGTACACCTGCAGACTGCAGCACGGATTTCATATTTCATCCATTCACAACTCCTCCAACACCACTGTTCCCGCACTTATAAGTAAAGGTAAGACCATAATAACATTTTTTTTAATTAAATGTGCTTTTTTGTGTGCTACAGTTTGTATGTGTAAAGTTAAAGTTAAGTTAAAGCAGGGGCGTCACTAGCTTTTAAGGACAGGGGGGGCTTAGCCCCCAGGAGATGCACAGGATGCGAGCGAATGTTACGCACGAGCACAAAACTTCGCAAACGGCTAACAAAGACTTAGAAATGATTCATTGTTATTATTATTATTTAAAAAAAATGCACGGGACGAAATGAAATGCTCCCCGGGACGATGGCTTTTAACCATATATTTTCTTTTTCTTTTTATGTATTTATTCATTCTACATTTTATATTAAATGTCTTGGTTTTTCCTCCCTCTGAAAATCCTATTAAATGTTTAACAAGCCATCCTATAATAATACAACAGCTATTAATGTAACAATACAATAAAACAAATATATTTAATGATGTTTTTTTCATTATTTTAACAATAGGCTTATGTATATTACTTTATATAGATTCTACAAGAAACACAAAACTTAAAAAATAAATGATTTACAATTGCACACACAAGGTTTTGTGCAGCTTCACTCATTGTAAAGGAAGATAATGTGCTTCGTACACCTGCAGGACCGCAAGCAAGGTCGCAGAGAAAATGCGGGCTGGAATTTGAGTGATGTGGGCATTTTCTATATGAACAAGTGGAATGGATTGGATACCGACACACGAAAGGGGCTCTCTACCTTACGCTACGAAGTGAGGAGAAACTGAGTGAATAATAACAGGTTATATGATTATTTATTTAAACTCATATATGGGCCACTTTATAATGAATATGTCGGCATTTATTTGTAAAAAAAAACAAAAAAACACCAAATTATTTAGGGGGGCTTAAGAATATTTTAGGGGGGCTTGAGCCCCCCTATAATAGGCCTAACAACGCCAATGAGTTAAAGTACCAATGATTGTCACACACACACTAGGTGTAATGAAATTTGTCCTCTGCATTTGACCCATCCCCTTGTTCACCCCCTGGGAGGTGAGGGGAGCAGTGGGCAGCAGCGGCGCCGCGCCCGGGAATAATTGTTGGTGATTTAACCCCCAATTCCAAGCCTTGATGCTGAGTGCCAAGCAGGGAAGAATGCTGGTACGAGCTTTTAAACATAACCCGTTAACTGCTGCCAATCAAATGGTGAATAAGATACTCTTTAGGGTTCATATGTTTGTAAATCTGACTGTGATGAAGTCAGTGCCTCACCAGCCATCAACCTCACCGCACGTCACTGCAACCTACCCATCTCAGGGCGGACACTCTAACCACTAGACCACTGAGATACTGTCCACTATACTAACGAGGACTAGGATTGTCCGATGTATCACGATTAGATCGTGGGCATATTCATGACTAGATAAACAAATGTTCAACAAACATCGATTACCGTGTTAACTGGGCAATAGAGCGCACGGGTATTTAAGCCGCACCCACCAAATTTTAGAAGAAATAAATATGTTTAATTGATAAGTACAGACCTAACTGCCTGGCATCTCTGCCTGTTTTTTATCAGCGACCAAAAGTTGCGAACTTTATCGTCGATGTTCTCTACTAAATCCTTTCAGCAAAAATATGGCAATATCGCGAAATGATCAAGTATGACACATAGCATGGACCTGCTATCCCCGTTTAAATAAGAAAATCTCATTTCAGTAGGCCTTTAAAGGGGACCATTTTCACAATTTCAGAAGGGGTAAAACCATTAAAAATCAGTTCCCAGTGGCTTATTTTATTTTTCGAAGTTTTTTTCAAAATGTTACCCATAACGCAATATCCCTAAAAAAAAGCTTCAAAGTGCCTGATTTTAACCATCGTTATATACACCCGTCCATTTTCCTGTGACGTCACATAGTGAAGCCAACACAAACAAACAGTTATCTGGAAATCAATGTCAATAAAACAAAAGGAATATGGTTCAACCCCCCCTCACCTCAGAACCCCATCATCATAAACACACAAACAGTTAAAACAGTTGACACTTTTAAATACCTGGGCATAACCTTGGACAATAAACTCACCTTTGATCAACACACCACGGACATTCAAAAAAGAAGTCAACAAAGACTGCCAGCCATCCGGAAACTTAAAGGACTATACGTTGCACCTCATCTCCTGTTATTACTTTACCAAAGCATTGTTCAACCCATCCTTCTGTACTGTTCCACATGTTTTTTCACCATGCTTTCTGTAACCAACCGGACCAAACTCACACGCATTACAAACATAGCAGCTAAAATCATCGGCCTACCCACACCCAACATTTCAGACATAAACCACAGGTCCATCACCCGACTGGCAAAAACAATAGTTCAGGATATCACTCACCCACTACACCAATACATCATCCCACTACCATCAGGGCGCAGGTACAGAACAATCAAATTCCGGAAGGCCCGCCTCAGGAAAAGCCTGATCCCTGCAGCTATAGCCGCCCTTAACAGCAGGCCCGGCCGACCTGTCTGACAAGCCTGTAAATGTGTGTTAGTCATGTATGATGTCTTTTTGTTATTTTTTTTTGTGTGATGTGTAATGTCTAGTGTTTAAATATACGGCAGTGACAATGAATTTCCCCAAGGGGACCAATAAATCTAATCTAATCTAATCTAATCTAATCTAATCTAATCTAATCTAATCTAATCTAAACATGGCGGAAAGAACAGCAAGCTATAGCGACATTAGCTCGGATTCAGACCCGGATTTCAGCGGCTTAAGCGATTCAACAGATTACGCATGTATTGAAACGGATGGTTGTAGTGTGGAGGCAGGTAGCGAAAACCAAATTGAAGAAGAAACTGAAGCTATATCGGTTTGAACCGTATGCAAGCGAAACCGACGAAAACGACACGACAGCCAGCGACACGGGAGAAAGCGAGGACGAATTCGGCGATGGCCTTCTAACCAACGATTGGTATGTGTTTGTTTGGCATTAAAGGAAACTAACAACTATGAACTAGGTTTACAGCATATGAAATACATTTGGCAACAACATGCACTTTGAGAGTGCAGACAGCCCAGTTTTCATCAATTAATATATTCTGTAGACATACCCTCATCCGCGCTCTTTTCCTGAAAGCTGATCCGTCCAGTTTTGGAGTTGATGTCAGCAGGCCAGGGAAGCTAGGATAGGGGGTTTAGCTCGCTCATCTGCGGGAACAAACTGCCGCCATTGCTTGCCGTGCTAGCGAGGTTCTTTGTCCCTGAATTGCTCACACACTCCGGCAGATTCAATGGGGGTCTGGCAGCAGATTTCTTTGACTTTATGGTTGGAAATGCATCTGCTTTGAGTGTCGCAGGATATCCACACATTCTTGCCATCTCTGTCGTAGCATAGCTTTCGTGGGTAAAGTGTGCGGAACAAACGTCCAATTTCTTGCCACGTTGGCATCTTTGGGCCACTGGTGCAACTTGGATCCGTCCCTGTTGGTGTTGTTACACCCTCCGACAACACACCGACGAGGCATGATGTCTCCAAGGTACGGAAAACAGTCGATAAAACGGAAAATAACAGAGCTGATTTGACTCGGTGTTTGAGAAAATGGCGGATTGCTTCCCGATGTGACGTCACAACGTCATCGCTCTGAAAGCGAATAATAGAAAGGCGTTTAATTCGCCAAAATTCACCGATTTAGAGTTCGGAAATCGGTTAAAAAAATATATGGTCTTTTTCTGCAACATCAAGGTATATATTGACGCTTACATAGGTCTGGTGATAATGTTCCCCTTTAAACATACAGTGGGGCAAAAAAGTATTTAGTCAGCCACCGATTGTACAAGTTCTCCCACTTAAAATGATGACAGAGGTCTGTAATTTTCGTCATATGTACACTTCAACTGTGAGAGACAGAATGTGAAAAAAAAATCCAGGAATTCACATTGTAGGAATTTTAAAGAATTTAATTGTAAATCATGGTGGAAAATAAGTATTTGGTCACTTCAAACAAGGAAGATCTCTGGCTCTCACAGACCTGTAACTTCTTCTTTAAGAAGCTCTTCTGTCCTCCACTCGTTACCTGTATTAATTAATAAACCTGTTTGAACTCATTATCTGTATAAAAGACACCTGTCCACAGCCTCAAACATTCAGACTCCAAACTCCACTATGGCCAAGACCAAAGAGCTGTCGAAGGACACCAGGAAAAGAATTGTAGACCTGCACCAGACTGTGAAGAGTGAATCTACAATAGGCAAGCAGCTTGGTGTGAAAAAATCAACTGTGGGAGCAATTATCAGAAAATGGAAGACATACAAGACCGCTGATAATCTCCCTCGATCTGGGGCTCCACGCAAGATCTCATCCCGTGGGTTCAAAATGATCATGAGAACCGTGAGCAAAAATCCCAGAACCACACGGGGGGACCTGGTGAATGACCTGCAGAGAGCTGGGACCAAAGTAACAAAGGTTACCATCAGTAACACACTACGCCGACAGGGAATCAAATCCTGCAGTGCCAGACGTGTCCCCCTGCTTAAGCCAGTGCATGTCCAGGCCCGTCTGAAGTTTGCCAGAGAGCACATGGACGATACAGCAGAGGATTGGGAGAATGTCATGTGGTCAGATGAAACCAAAATAGAACTTTTTGGCATAAACTCAACTCGTCGTGTTTGGAGGAAGAAGAATACTGAGTTGCATCCCAAAAACACCATACCTACTGTGAAGCATGGGGGTGGAAACATCATGCTTCGGGGCTGTTTTTCTGCTAAGGGGACAGGCCGACTGATCCGTGTTAAGGAAAGAAGGAATGGGGCCATGTATCGTGAGATTTTGAGCCAAAACCTCCTTCCATCAGTGAGAGCTTTGAAGATGAAACGTGGCTGGGTCTTCCAGCATGACAATGATCCCAAACACACCGCCAGGGCAACGAAGGAGTGGCTCCGTAAGAAACATTTGAAAGTCCTGGAGTGGCCTAGCCAGTCTCCAGACCTCAACCCCATAGAAAATCTGTGGAGGGAGTTGAAAGTCCGTGTTGCTCGGCGACAGCCCCAAAACATCACTGCTCTCGAGAAGATCTGCATGGAGGAATGGGCCAAAATACCAGCTACTGTGTGTGCAAACCTGGTGAAGACCTGTAGTAATCGTTTGACCTCTGTAATATAACCTTTGTTGGCAGTAACAAAGTATTGAGTTGAATTTTTGTTATTGACCAAATACTTATTTTCCACCATAATTTACAAATAAATTCTTTAAAAATCCTACAATGTGAATTTTTTTCACATTCTGTCTCTCACAGTTGAAGTGTACCTATGATGAAAATTACAGACCTCTGTCATCATTTTAAGTGGGAGAACTTGCACAATTGGTGGCTGACTAAATACCTTTTTGCCCCACTGATAAATGCATTCTCCACAATGATCCAAAAAATGCTGCTTTTTTCCCCCTAACATTGGACAGTAAGCAGGGAGGTGAAGGGTGATGTCATTTGAATGAACAATCATGTTCACATAGACCCCCAGAATCATATCCTAATTGCGTCCCTCATTAAAAAAAAAAAACATTGTTTCTGATCAGGTTTCACATTAAAATGGATTATTGCCACCGCCACACACACACACACACGTGGTACATCGTTTTCTTTCTCTTTTTTTTTTTTGTGGCAGTTAATTTGTCGGCTGCTCGTTAGAAGTGAGATTATTGGCCTATAACAAATGACTAAGCTTCATTATAGGGGTCTCGCTCTTCCGAACTTCAATTTCAGTGTCCAATCCCCACCACCAGCAAGGCCTTGTTGTTGTGTTTGGATTGTGGAGGAATTTAATTATAATCGACACTCTTCAGTGTGGGTACGAAAGCCTGAGGAAAATCCCATTTTAAGTGTCCTTCCACAGGCATGATACTGACCAAAAAAAAAAAAAAAAAAAAAAAAAAGGCACCGTTTTACGGATCCATTTAACATGGGAAATGAATATGCCCTCACTTGTATTTCTGTAGCTGGATTTTTTTTTTTAAATGCTTGTAAGCCTGGCTGTGGTATTAACCCTTCTGTAATGTTCATATTGTTGTTGTTCTGGCTTTTAATGCCTCACAATCAAAGACTTTTATGTTAAAATACTGAACAGATGTTTACCTTATCCCAATAAACATCTGTTCAGTATTTTAACATACAAACCCCGTTTCCATATGAGTTGGGAAATTGTGTTAGATGTAAATATAAACGGAATACAATGATTTGCAAATCCTTTTCAACCCATATTCAGTTGAATATGCTACAAAGACAACATATTTGATGTTCAAACTCAAAAACTTTATTTTTTTTTTTGCATATAATAATTAACTTAGAATTTCATGGCTGCAAAAACGTGCCAAAGTAGTTGGGAAAGGGCATGTTCACCACTGTGTTACATGGCCTTTCCTTTTAACAACACTCAGTAAAGGTTTGGGAACTGAGGAGACACATTTTTGAAGCTTCTCAGGTGGAATTCTTTCCCATTCTTGCTTGATGTACAGCTTAAGTTGTTCAACAGTCCGGGGGTCTCCGTTGTGCTATTTTAGGCTTCACATTTTGGGAATGGGAGACAGGTCTGGACTACAGGCAGGCCAGTCTAGTACCCGCACTCTTTTACTATGAAGCCACGTTGATGTAACACGTGGCTTGGCATTGTCTTGCTGAAATAAGCAGGGGCGTCCATGGTAACGTTGCTTGGATGTGTTGCTCCAAAACCTGTATGTACCTTTCAGCATTAATGGTGCCTTCACAAATGTGTAAGTTACCCATGTCTTGGGCACTAATACACCCCCATACCATCACACATGCTGCCTTTTACACTTTGCGCCTATAACAATCCGGATGGTTCTTTTCCTCTTTGGTCCGGAGGACACGACGTCCACAGTTTCCAAAAACAATTTGAAATGTGGACTCGTCAGACCACAGAACACTTTTCCACTTTGTATCAGTCCATCTTAGATGAGCTCAGGCCCAGCGAAGCCGACGGCGTTTCTGGGTGTTGTTGATAAACGGTTTTTTCGCCTTGCATAGGAGAGTTTTAACTTGCACTTACAGATGTAGCGACCAACTGCAGTTACTGACAGTGGGTTTCTGAAGTGTTCCTGAGCCCATGTGGTGATATCCTTTACACACCGATGTCGCCTGTTGATGCAGTACAGCCTGAGGGATGGAAGGTCACGGGCTTAGCTGCTTACGTGCAGTGATTTCTCCAGATTCTCTGAACCCTTTGATGATATTACGGAGCGTAGATGGTGAAATCCCTAAATTCCTTGCAATAGCTGGTTGAGAAAGGTTTTTCTTAAACTGTTCAACAACTTGCTCACGCATTTGTTGACAAAGTGGTGACCCTCGCCCCATCCTTGTTTGTGAATGACTGAGCATTTCATGGAATCTACTTTTATACCCAATCATGGCACCCACCTGTTCCCAATTAGCCTGCACACCTGTGGGATGTTCCAAATAAGTGTTTGATGAGCATTCCTCAACTTTATCAGTATTTATTGCCACCTTTCCCAACTTCTTTGTCACGTGTTGCTGCCATCAAATTCTAAAGTTAATGATTATTTGCAACAACAAAAAAATGTTTATGAGTTTGAACATCAAATATGTTGTCTTTGTAGCATATTCAACTGAATATGGCTTGAAAAGGATTTGCAAATCATTGTATTCCGTTTATATTTACATCTAACACAATTTCCCAACTCATATGGAAACGGGGTTTGTAAAAGTGTTTGATTGTGAGGCATTAAAAGCCAGAAAATGCAACGGGTCCATCAGACCCACAAACGCTGGCTGAGTAACAACAATATGAACGTTGCACGGAACATTTATCTGCCAGTTTCTGCATCCCACAGGGATTCTTCTTTTGTGTTTCTGCACCTGCAAGGTTGCAACATTGTTTGTCAACTTTGTCTGCTCTCATTTTCTCGCACATTTCACCCTCTGATGTTCTGTGTACCTACACTCTGTCCTCCTCCTGTCTAGGCCTGCCGTGTGTGTGTGTGTGTGTGTGTGTGTGTGTGTGTGTGTGTGTGTGTGTGTGTGTGTGTGTGTGTGTGTGTGTGTGTGTGTGTGTGTGTGTGTGTGTTACAGTGACGTGCGGTGAGGTTGATGGCTGGTGAGGCACTGACTTCATCACAGTCAGATTTACAAACATATGAACCCTAAAGAGTATCTTATTCACCATTTGATTGGCAGCAGTTAACGGGTTATGTTTAAAAGCTCATACCAGCATTCTTCCCTGCTTGGCACTCAGCATCAAGGCTTGGAATTGGGGGTTAAAACACCAAAAATTATTCCCGGGCGCGGCGCCGCTGCTGCCCACTTCTCCCCTCACCTCCCAGGGGGTGAACAAGGGGATGGGTCAAATGCAGAGGACAAATTTCATTACACCTAGTGTGTGTGTGACAATCATTGCTACTTTAACTTAACTTTAACTTTACACATACAAACTGTAGCACACAAAAAAGCACATTTAATTAAAAAAAAACGTTATTATGGTCTTACCTTTACTTATAAATTAAGTCCATGCGCCGCAACTAAAGCCCTCACTTCAACTTTCCACGTGCAAGATTGAATCTATTTAAAAAAGTGTAACCGAGGGTTTATAAATGTGGCCTATACTGTATGAAACTACAAAATAACAAACACGGAGGCTCCAGTTTACACGAGGACCACTTTATTTACCTTCTTTCAAAAACCTCCGCAACGTGACATCACTTCCGCTCTTAGCGCCTTCAAAATAAGAGCTCGAGGCATATACTGTATAACAGCGCATAACAGGAACTTAACATCACAAAGAGGAAAGCCCATGAAAATAGGTTACAAACGTTATTTAATAAGAAGCCAAAAAGTGCAAAAACAATAATGTTCATGTTGGAGGAGTTGTGAATTAGATACACCTGCAGTCTGCAGGTGTACCTAATGTTGTGGCCCTGCAGTCATTCACAACTCCTCCAACACCAACATTATTGTTTTTGCACTTTTTGGCTTCTTATGAAATAACTTTTTTAAATAGATTCAATCTTGCACGTGGAAAGTTTAAGTGTGGGCTTTAGTTGATATAACAATTCTACGGCGGGGGGTGCAGGAGGCGGGGCTACTGGAGCCTCAGCCAGTGTGTCTTTTGCAGCCGTTTTATGATCGCTCAGCACGAGAAATACGTTACACACATACAGTTGTTGACAAAATACACTGTACATTATATACCTCAGCTAACTAAACTATGGAAATGTATAATATAATTCATATAGCAATACGGTCTCACTGCACAACAGGCCAGCAGTTAGCCGAGTCCGTTCATATTGAGGCACTGAGTGACGTGCCTCTACTGGCTGCTGTTCACCGCACCGTCTCTTCTCAGTATTTGAACGGCAAATGTGAAAATTCAGCGATTTTGAATAAAAATAATCTAAAACTGGTGAAGTTAAATGGAAATTAACTTTATAGTATAATCACTGGATACATATAACAATTTAATTTTTTTTTTTTCTTTTTACATTTTTTTTCTTTCCATGAGGCAGGTGAGGCCCAGCCTCACCTGCCTCTAGTGACTGCACGTCACTGGTGTGTGGTCATTAAATATGTATTCTGATAGATGTTCTTCACAGAAAATGAGCCAAAGTCAGTGAGTCTCAGTTTGAAAAATGTATTAATTCTGTCATTGTTCTTTAAATAAAAAATGAAAACGGGTCCCACAGACCCGAACACCACACAAGGGTTAAATCAGTAATATTTGTTACGATATGTATTTTCTCATGCAAACATGTGGAAGTGAGAGGTAAACTCTGCTCAATAATGAATCAAATGTGTGATTTTGTGCCGTTCAGACATGATGATGGACCATCTCACTTCCAAGCAAAGCTCTCTTAATCACGTCGTGACAGTTTGCTTTGAATATTTGATCAATCCTTCTCGATATCGACGATCGCTCCTGCTTTACACTCTTAGAAATAAGGGTTCTAAAAGGGTTCTTCTACAAGGGCTGAGGTTCTAACTGGAACCATTTGCTTCTGAAAAACCCTTTCCCGAAGAAAGGGTTTTTCAAGGGTTCTTGGTAACGCTAATGGTTCCAGTAAGAACCATTTTGATCCAGAGAACCCTTTAAAACCCCTTTTCTGAATAATTGGTTTTAAAAGGGTTCTCACTAACACTAAGGGTTCCAGTAAGAACTATTTTGATCCAGAGAACCGTTTTTGGAAGAAAGAGTTCTTCAGGGATTGTTGAAAGCATGGGTAAGATCCTGTGTCACCAGGGACATACTTCCTGATAACATTTGCCAATAATGGTGCCTATCTTTAAATAAATGTTTTTCTCATTAAAATGTTTTGAATGTTTGTTCAATGTCAACATGATAAATGACCACAATATAATATGAACTAAACTGATCTGTAGAATACAATATGGTTCTTTATAGAACCCTCAGAAGACAAGACGGTTATCGGTGAAAACCTTTGAAAAGGGATGTTTTTAGAACCCCCTGTGTCAGGTCTAGATGAAACCCTTGAAACATGAAAGAGTTCTTTGTGGAACTCCCTGTGTGGGTTCTAGATGAAACCCTTGAAACCTGAAAGGGTTCTTAGTGGAACTCCCTGCATAGGTTCTAGATGAAACCCTTGACAAACGAAAGGGTTCTTAGTGGAACTCCCTGTGTGGGTTCTAGATGAAACCCTTGAAATACGAAAGTGTTCTTAGTGGAACTCCCTGCGTGGGTTCTAGATGAAAGTCTTGAAATACAAAAGGGTTCTTAGTGGAACTCCCTGTGTGGGTTCTAGATGAAACCCTTGAAACCTGAAAGGGTTCTTAGTGGAACTCCCTGCATGGGTTCTAGATGAAACCCTTGACAAACGAAAGGGTTCTTAGTGGAACTCCCTGTGTGGGTTCTAGATGAAACCCTTGAAATACGAAAGGGTTCTTAGTGGAACTCCCTGCGTGGGTTCTAGATGAAAGTCTTGAAATACAAAAGGGTTCTTAGTGGAACTCCCTGTGTAGGTTCTAGATGAAACCCTTGAAATACGAAAGGGTTCTTAGTGGAACTCCCTGCGTGGGTTCTAGATGAAAGTCTTGAAATACAAAAGGGTTCTTAGTGGAACTCCCTGTGTGGGTTCTAGATGAAACCCTTGAAACCTGAAAGGGTTCTTAGTGGAACTCCCTGCATGGGTTCTAGATGAAACCCTTGACAAACGAAAGGGTTCTTAGTGGAACTCCCTGTGTGGGTTCTAGATGAAACCCTTGAAATACGAAAGGGTTCTTAGTGGAACTCCCTGCGTGGGTTCTAGATGAAAGTCTTGAAATACAAAAGGGTTCTTAGTGGAACTCCCTGCGTGGGTTCTAGATGAAAGTCTTGAAATACAAAAGGGTTCTTAGTGGAACTCCCTGTGTGGGTTCTAGATGAAACACTTGAAATACGAAAGGGTTCTTAGTGGAACTCCCTGCGTGGGTTCTAGATGAAAGTCTTGAAATACAAAAGGGTTCTTAGTGGAACTCCCTGTGTGGGTTCTAGATGAAACCCTTGAAACCTGAAAGGGTTCTTAGTGGAACTCCCTGCATGGGTTCTAGATGAAACCCTTGACAAACGAAAGGGTTCTTAGTGGAACTCCCTGTGTGGGTTCTAGATGAAACCCTTGAAATACGAAAGGGTTCTTAGTGGAACTCCCTGCGTGGGTTCTAGATGAAAGTCTTGAAATACAAAAGGGTTCTTAGTGGAACTCCCTGTGTGGGTTCTAGATGAAACCCTTGAAATACGAAAGGGTTCTTAGTGGAACTCCCTGCGTGGGTTCTAGATGAAAGTCTTGAAATACAAAAGGGTTCTTAGTGGAACTCCCTGTGTGGGTTCTAGATGAAACCCTTGAAACCTGAAAGGGTTCTTAGTGGAACTCCCTGCATGGGTTCTAGATGAAACCCTTGACAAACGAAAGGGTTCTTAGTGGAACTCCCTGTGTGGGTTCTAGATGAAACCCTTGAAATACGAAAGGGTTCTTAGTGGAACTCCCTGCGTGGGTTCTAGATGAAAGTCTTGAAATACAAAAGGGTTCTTAGTGGAACTCCCTGTGTGGGTTCTAGATGAAACCCTTGAAATACGAAAGGGTTCTTAGTGGAACTCCCTGCGTGGGTTCTAGATGAAAGTCTTGAAATACAAAAGGGTTCTTAGTGGAACTACCTGTGTGGGTTCTAGATGAAACCCTTGAAATACGAAAGGGTTCTTAGTGGAACTCCCTGTGTGGGTTCTAGATGAAACACTTGAAACATGAAAAGGTTCTTAGTGGAACTCCCTGCATGGGTTCTAGATGAAACCCTTGACAAACGAAAGGGTTCTTAGTGGAATTCCCTGTGTGGGTTCTAGATGAAACCCTTGAAATACGAAAGGGTTCTTAGTGGAACTCCCTGTGTGGGTTCTAGATGAAACCTTTGAAACCTGAAAGGGTTCTTAGTGGAACTCCCTGCATGGGTTCTAGATGAAACCCTTGACAAACGAAAGGGTTCTTAGTGGAACTCCCTGTGTGGGTTCTAGATGAAACCCTTGAAATACGAAAGGGTTCTTAGTGGAACTCCCTGCGTGGGTTCTAGATGAAAGTCTTGAAATACAAAAGGGTTCTTAGTGGAACTCCCTGTGTGGGTTCTAGATGAAACCCTTGAAACCTGAAAGGGTTCTTAGTGGAACTCCCTGCATGGGTTCTAGATGAAACCCTTGACAAACAAAAGGGTTCTTAGTGGAACTCCCTGTGTGGGTTCTAGATGAAACCCTTGAAATACGAAAGGGTTCTTAGTGGAACTCCCTGCGTGGGTTCTAGATGAAAGTCTTGAAATACAAAAGGGTTCTTAGTGGAACTCCCTGTGTGGGTTCTAGATGAAACCCTTGACAAACGAAAGGGTTCTTAGTGGAACTCCCTGCGTGGGTTCTAGATGAAACCCTTGAAATACGAAAGGGTTCTTAGTGGAACTCCCTGCGTGGGTTCTAGATGAAAGTCTTGAAATACAAAAGGGTTCTTAGTGGAACTCCCTGTGTGGGTTCTAGATGAAACCCTTGAAATACGAAAGGGTTCTTAGTGGAACTCCCTGTGTGGGTTCTAGATGAAACACTTGAAACATGAAAAGGTTCTTAGTGGAACTCCCTGCGTGGGTTCTTTGTAGAACCTCTCATGGGGAACCTTACACACACAGTTCTAGGTAAAACCCTCCAAAAGGGTTCCAGGTGGAACCTTTATAAAAAGGTTCTACCTGGAGCCAAAAAGGGTTCTCCTATGAGGACGAGCCGAAGAACCTTATATGGTTCTACTTAGCACTTTTATTTCTAAGAGTGTAGACGGCGGGCTCTCCTGTCATATTAATATGAGATAAGTAATTACCTAACAGTTCAACTGTTTCATTTTTTTTTTGCTCCACTATGATAAGCATTCAGAAAAGTGGATTGAAAGTATTAACATGTTCGGGTGTTGATGATGCGTGAGTGAGCTTCGTACGTTCATGAGCCTTTTAATTGATTGTCATCCCATTGGGTTGAGTTTTTCCTTGCCCTGATGTGGGATCTGAGCCCAGGATGTCGTTGTGGCTTGTGCAGCCCTTTGAGACACTCGTGATTTAGGGCTATATAAGTCAACTTTGATTTTATCGATTGATTGATTGATAATTAGATGACCATAGTAACTAATTAGATGACCATAGTAACTAAATAATTGACCATAGAACCTAATATGTATTACCATAGTAACTAATTAGATGACCATAGTAACTAATTAGATGACCATAGTAACTAATTGGATGACCATAGTAACTAATTAGATGACCATAATAACTAATTGGATGACCATAGTAACTAATTGGATGACCATAGTAACTAATTGGATGACAATAGTAACTAATTCGATGACCATAGTAACTAATTGTATGACCATAGTAACTAATTGGATGATCATAGTAACTAATGTGATGACCATAGTAACTAATTAGATGACCATAGTAACTAATTGGATGGCCATAGTAACTAATTTGATGAGCATAGTAACTAATTGGATGACCATAGTAACTAATTAGATGACCATAGTAACTAATGTGATGACCATAGTAACTAATTAGATGACCATAGTAACTAATTGGATGGCCATAGTAACTAATTTGATGAGCATAGTAACTAATTGGATGACCATAGTAACTAATTAGATGACCATAGTAACTAATTGGATGACCATAGTAACTAATTAGATGAACATAGTAACTAATTAGATGACCATAGTAACTAATTAGATGACCATAGTAACTAATTGGATGACCATAGTAACTATTTAGATGACCAAAGTAACTAATTAGATGACCATAGTAACTAATTGGATGACCATAGTAACTAATTTGATGACCATAGTAACTAATTGGATGACCATAGTAACTAATTAGATGAACATAGTAACTAATTGGATGACCATAGTAACTAATTAGATGACCATAGTAACTAATTGGATGACCATAGTAACTAGTTAGATGACCATAGTAACTAATTAGATGACCATAGTAACTAATTAGATGACCATAGTAACTAATTGGATGACCATAGTAACTATTTAGATGACCATAATAACTAATTGGATGACCATAGTAACTAATTAGATGATCATAGTAACTAATTAGATGACCATGGTAACTAATGTGATGACCATAGTAACTAATTAGATGACCATATTAACTAATTAGATGACCATAGTAACTAATTGGATGATCATAGTAACTAGTTAGATGACCATAGTAACTAATTAGATGAGCATATTAAGTAATTAGATGACCATAGTAACTAATTGGATGGCCATAGTAACTAATTTGATGAGCATAGTAACTAATTAGATGAACATAGTAACTAATTGGATGACCATAGTAACTAGTTAGATGACCATAGTAAATAATGTGATGACCATAGTAACTAATTAGATGACCATAGTAACTAATTGGATGACCATAGTAACTAATTGGATGACCATAGTAACTAATTTGATGACCATAGTAACTAATTAGATGAACATAGTAACTAATTGGATGAGCATATTAAGTAATTAGATGAGCATAGTAACTAATTAGATGCGCATAGTAACTAGTATATGATGCAGATTCCAAGCATTCCAACATTTTATAGCTGCTGGAACACTTATTTGCACCATCAGAAACAAAAATGTAGGGCACATCAGCAACGACGTTTTATAATTTTATAGCTGCTGGATCACTTATTTGCACCATCAGAAACAAAAATGTAGGGCATATCAGCAATGATGTTTTATCATTTTATAGCTGCTGTATCTGTCAGATTCAAACACTGATGACATCTATTAAACAAGACAAGAAGCAAGGAAGTAAACAGAGACAGAATTAAATTTGGCTCAATTGAGGAAAACCCTAACCCTAACCCCTAACCCTAACCCTAACCCTAACCCTAACCCTAACCCTGCTGTAGATGGAAGTTGTTACCCACTGTGTAATGTGCATTACCGCCCCCTACAGGCCTGGAGATAAATAGTCTCACCCAGCATTACATGATCCATATATTATTACTTTTTAACAAGTCAAACATAAATGTTTAGGACCATACTGAATAGTCATTTTTTCAGCCGTTACAAAACCATGGGCCCACTTCAGTGACTCCGCCTCCCTCTTTGCTGTCCTCATTTTTCTTTTTCTTATTTTGTGAGAAATGCTTCAAACAGGAGCGCCGTTATATTCTCCTTTATGATCCCGAAATGGGGCCCCTGACACTTAAGGTGCCACTCTGCGGAGCATACATTTCATTCTAATTCAAACCAATCTCGGGCTGAAAATGACAGCGGCTTTGACTCCTGCCAGTGGAAGCTGCATCACATCCACTTAAATGCAGACCCGGGTCATGCATCAGCGAGACATCTTCTCCCGGAGACCGCATCCTCGGCGCAGACTCCCTGAGATGAAGCCGCCCCGGTCGACAGTTCATCCCCCTCAAACCGCTCGTTCCATTCTCTTCCGACCTCACATTATCTCGCAATAATTGTGTTGTTGAACACAGAAAGGCGCCAGGGGACTATCAGACAAGTTAACAATCTGCAAATTAATTGAAATAAAAGCTGGGTCATGTTAAACCTAAACAGCAACGAGGCGATGCCAAGTGGTGAGACTTTATGCAGACCTCACCACATTCATTAATTATCCTTTTAAGAAGAAAATGGCCCTGATCAACTTAAGGTCTACTAAGGATCGGGTCTCTTAAATGAGCCAAATAGGGTGTATATGCAGAATATATGGTCATTATCAGACTGATAATCAATATCAATAAATACAGGGAGGAGATGCAGATATAATCAGTGATTCATCAAGACTACAACTGTTTTTGCGTCTATGTTTAGCATGTCTGGAATGTCCGTGCAAACTGGCACAGTTACGCACAAACGGCAGTAAGAAAGGAGGCAATCACACTGCAAAGAGAGATGATTCACAGAGAGAATATTCTGTATGTGTGCATACTAGACATGCGCGGTTTGCGGGCACAACCGCGGATCATCGGGCGGATGAAATTAAAAAAAATTAGATTTTATCCGCGGGTCGGGTCGGGTCGGGTCGGGTCGGGTCGGGTCGGGTCGGGTCGGGTCGGGCGATTCAGGCGGGTGGCAGTTAAACCAATTGGGAAATATATATACATAGTTAAATGTTGTTACCCACATACGAAAAACGAGCAGGCACCTGCAGCATATGCCACAACAGAAGAAGAAAAAAGAAAAGAGATGGACACTTTTACGGAGCGGAGAAGGGACGCCTCGCCGGGGTCCGGGACCGAGGCCCCTTCCCCCGAGAGGGCCCCACCGGGAGCCGTAGCTGAGGCGATCCGCGAGAAGGGCCCGACGCACGTCCAGGGTCACCACCGCACCGACACCCCGCCTCGTCCGCCTTCGCCGCGGCCGGCGTCACGCGCAGCAGGTAAGCAGCATACCTGCCCGCCACCCCCGTGGCCGGGGGGCTCGTAACAGGGGTCACTCCGCGCGCTCCGCCCGCGCGGCTTACCTGCCCGCCACCCCTGTTGCCGGGGGCGCGTAACAGGGGTCACTCCGCGCGCAGTGCGCTCACGAAAGGGGTGGGGCTCACCCTGGTTGATATAGACAGCAGGACGGTGGCCATGGAAGTCGGAACCCGCTAAGGAGTGTGTAACAACCCACCTGCCGAATCAACTAGCCCTGAAAATGGATGGCGCTGGAGCGTCGGGCCCATACCCGGCCGTCGCCGGCAGCGAGACGCGCTTGGAGGTGCGCTCAGCGCGGCTCCCATATGATTGCGCACTGGTGTGCGTCTGGGTCGTGACAGCGTGGCACGCGAAAGTCTGTGCTGCATTGGATCAGTCTCCTTTCTTTAACAGGCAAAAGCTTTATAACCTCACCATACCTGCCAACTTTTGAAATCAGAAAAACCTAGTAGCCACGGTCCAAGGGCCGCAGGCCCCGGGAGGTCCAGGACAAAGTCCTGGTGGAGGGTTCAGGGCTTCGCCCCCCGACGCAAAATGATTTTTAGCATTCAGACAGGTTAAAATGTTGCTAAAACCATCACTTTTCTATCAGTCACAGTGACTTTTCAAAACAAAAATATTACAGCAAAAATCATATGGGTTGATTGACATGTTTATTCTGTAAGCTAACTTCAATAGTTTGAAATTATTTTGACAGTTAATGCCAGTTATCCTGTCAACCTTTCACAAGACTTCAATTTGTTAATTGAAAGTATAAACAGTATAAACACTTTTTACAGTAAACAAATGGTAAAACAATACTAAACAATTCCATAAAAAAAAAAATTGGTGTCAATATTAACTTTCTGTCCAAGCTTGTATAATCTACTGCCTTGTTCAATTGTAAAAAATATTCTGTGCCTAAAATTCACATTTCTATCACAATTATCATACTGTAAACATGGTAAGCTAACTTCATTCAAATTAATAGTCCTGTCAATAGCATGGAATTACAATTCAAATGTAGTTTTTTTGTGAGCCTTTCAAAAGAATTCAAAATATGAAAAATGAATGAAAATTAATTGAAGCCATCAGACACTTGAAAAGTGGCACATCACATCTCTAATGTAATCATTTGAACTTTTCAACAGAAATAGCACTGCAAAAATATTAAGGACATACTTCTGTATTTTGGTGGTTATGCTGTCAACATTTAACAAGATTTCTTCAACTTGGACTTGAAAGCATAAATAGTATAAACACTTTTAACAGTATGTCGTGCTGTGAAATACAGCCGACAGGATTGCGCACCAAACACGAAGCAAGGCCAAAGTGCATGCATGGTGCAGGAGAACAAAGGACTTCTTTCATTTAAGGTTTGTGATAAACCATCAAACTCATTCGTTAAAAGGACTCTATAGTAATATAAAGTGAGTTTTTCTGGACATTATCATGCAAGAAAAGTTTATTTTTGGGACCGTGATCACCGCGTAATGATTTTTAAAGGTTGCATTACAAACATTTAACTGTCCCATGTGATCAGCCAGTGCGATTGGAAGTCCATGCTCAATTATTGCCTCCGTAAATAAAACTTCGGCATTTATCACATCCAAAGAATCTGTTTGGGCGACGAAAAACGTTGAAAGTTTTCCACTTGTATCGCTAGCAACGGCATTAGACTTGTGTTTTTTTGTCCCAACGTGGTCTTTTACATCGCTAAATCCTCCGTGTCCCATCGAAAAATCTTGTCTGCACAAGGTGCAATTCGTGTAGTTTTCACCCTTTTTTTTTTTTTTAATTAATGAAAAACCGTATTTTTTATCACTGCAACCGTAACCCGGAATAGGTTGATGAAAACCGTACGAATTACGGGAAAACCGGAGTAGTTGGCAGGTATGCCTCACTAATGCCTTGCATCGTCTATATTAGATATATAACAACGGGCGGGTGCGGGCGGATGGCGGGCGGGTGCAGTTCTGATCAAACGTTACATCGGGTGGATGGCGGATGGTTGACGACTTTCTGATGCGGTTGCGGATGAAATAATTGCCTATCCGCGCATCTCTAGTGCATACCAACATATTTGCTCTATCAGAAAGAAAAATGTTAGGCGTATCAGCAATGACGTTTTATAATTTTATAGCTGCCGCATCACTTATTTGCACCATCAGAAACAAAAATGTAGGGCATATCAGCAATGATGTTTTATCATTTTATAGCTGCTGGATCACTTATTTGCACCATCAGAAACAAAAAATGTTAGGCATATCAGCAACAACGTTTTATAATTTTATAGCTGTCAGGTTCAAACACTGATGACATTTATTAGGCAAGACAAGAAGCAAGGAATTTAACAGAGACAGAGGCAATCACACTGCAAATAGAGATGATTCATAGAGAGAATATTCTGTATGTGTGCATACCAACATATTTGCAGAAACAAAAATGTTAGGCATATCAGCAACAACGTTTTATAATTTTATAGCTGCTGGATCACTTATTTGCACCATCAGAAACAAAAATGTTAGGCATATCAGCAACAACGTTTTATAATTTTATAGCTGCTGGATCACTTATTTGCACCATCAGAAACAAAAATGTAGGGCATATCAGCAATGATGTTTTATCATTTTATAGCTGCTGGATCACTTATTTGCACCATCAGAAACAAAAAATGTTAGGCATATCAGCAACAACGTTTTATAATTTTATAGCTGTCAGGTTCAAACACTGATGACATCTATTAAGCGAGACAAGAAGCAAGGAATTTAACAGAGACAGAGGCAATCACACTGCAAATAGAGATGATTCATAGAGAGAATATTCTGTATGTGTGCATACCAACATATTTGCAGAAACAAAAATGTTAGGCATATCAGCAACAATGTTTTATAATTTTATAGCTGCTGGATCAATTATTTGCTCTATCAGAAAGAAAAATGTTAGGCATATCAGCAACAACGTTTTATAATTTTATAGCTGCTGGATCACTTATTTGCACTATCAGAAACAAAAATGTAGGGCATATCAGCAATGATGTTTTATCATTTTATAGCTGCTGGATCACTTAATTGCACCGTCAGAAACACAAATGTTAGGCATATCAGCAACAACGTTTTACAATTTTATAGCTGCTGGATCACTTAATTGCACCGTCAGAAACAAAAATGTAGGGCATATCAGCAATGATGTTTTATCATTTTATAGCTGCTGGATCACTTATTTGCACCATCAGAAACAAAAATGTTGGGCACATCAGCAACAACGTTTTATAATTTTATAGCTGCTGGATCACTTATTTGCACCATCAGAAACAAAAATGTTAGGCATATCAGCAACGACGTTTTATAATTTTATAGCTGCTGGATCACTTATTTGCACCATCAGAAACAAAAATGTAGGGCATATAAGCAATGATGTTTTATCATTTTATAGCTGCTGGAACACTTATTTGCACCATCAGAAACAAAAATGTTAGGCATATCAGCAACAACGTTTTATAATTTTATAGCTGCTGGATCATTTATTTGTACCATCAGAAACAAAAATGTAGGGCATATCAGCAATGATGTTTTATCATTTTATAGCTACTGGATCACTTATTTGCACCATCAGAAACAAAAATGTTAGGCATATCAGCAACAACGTTTTATAATTTTATAGCTGCTGGATCACTTAATTGCACCATCAGAAACAAAAATGTTAGGCATATCAGCAACGACGTTTTATAATTTTATAGCTGCTGGATCACTTATTTGCACCATCAGAAACAGGTTGGAGCATAAATACCATGCATGTGGAGAGAAATGAGTGTCTCCATGGTGACAGCCAGTAAACAAAAACCTCATTTAGATTACCTTCATTTTGCACTTTTGCACAATTGTATCTGCAGTCTAAGTAGATCACCTGCAACACGCCTACTAACAGTACACACCATGTTTATAGTTTGCACATTTATTAATAGTTACAATCGTGAAAAAATGTAAATCTAAGACTTCAACTGATTGTAACGAAATTGATATGGAAACGATAAAAAAAGGTTATTGAAGAGATCTCAGGACCATTAATGTATATTAGTAACCTATCATTTCAAACAGGTACATTTCCAAACAAAATGAAAATAGCTAAAGCCTCGCCAATTTACAAGACTGGCGACAAACATCAATTTACAAACTATAGACCTGTTTCCTTACTTCCACAATTTTCTAAAATCATTGAAAAACTGTTCAATAACAGATTAGAGAGTTTCATAAATAAAAATAGAATACTCGAAGAAAATCAATATGGATACAGGGCTAATGTTTCAACTTTGATGGCTTTAATTGAAATTACAGAAGAAATGATATAGATAATAAAGATATATATTATACAGGTAAAAGCCAGTAAATTAGAATATTTTGAAAAACTTGATTTATTTCAGTAATTGCATTCAAAAGGTGTAACTTGTACATTATATTTATTCATTGCACACAGACTGATGCATTCAAATGTTTATTTCATTTAATTTTGATGATTTGAAGTGGCAACAAATGAAAATCCAAAATTCCGTGTGTCACAAAATTAGAATATTACTTAAGGCTAATACAAAAAAGGGATTTTTAGAAATGTTGGCCAACTGAAAAGTATGAAAATGAAAAATATGAGCATGTACAATACTCAATACTTGGTTGGAGCTCCTTTTGCCTCAATTACTGCGTTAATGCGGCGTGGCATGGAGTCGATGAGTTTCTGGCACTGCTCAGGTGTTATGAGAGCCCAGGTTGCTCTGATAGTGGCCTTCAACTCTTCTGCGTTTTTGGGTCTGGCATTCTGCATCTTCCTTTTCACAATACCCCACAGATTTTCTATGGGGCTAAGGTCAGGGGAGTTGGCGGGCCAATTTAGAACAGAAATACCATGGTCCGTAAACCAGGCACGGGTAGATTTTGCGCTGTGTGCAGGCGCCAAGTCCTGTTGGAACTTGAAATCTCCATCTCCATAGAGCAGGTCAGCAGCAGGAAGCATGAAGTGCTCTAAAACTTGCTGGTAGACGGCTGCGTTGACCCTGGATCTCAGGAAACAGAGTGGACCGACACCAGCAGATGACATGGCACCCCAAACCATCACTGATGGTGGAAACTTTACACTAGACTTCAGGCAACGTGGATCCTGTGCCTCTCCTGTCTTCCTCCAGACTCTGGGACCTCGATTTCCAAAGGAAATGCAAAATTTGCTTTCGTCAGAAAACATGACTTTGGACCACTCAGCAGCAGTCCAGCTCTTTTTTTCCTTAGCCCAGGTGAGACGCTTTTCGCGCTGTTTCTTGGTCAACAGTGGCTTGACACGAGGTATGCGGCAGTTGAAACCCATGTCTTTCAAGCGTCTCTTGGTGGTGGATCTTGAAGCACTGACTCCAGCAGCTGTCCACTCCTTCTGAATCTCCCCCACATTTTTGAATGGGTTTTTTTTCACAATCTTGACCAGGGCGCGGTGATCCCTATCGCTTGTACACTTTTTCTGACCACAGTTTTTCCTTCCCTTCGCCTCTCCATTAATGTGTTTGGACACAGAGCTCTGAGAACAGCCAGCCTCTTCAGCAATAACCTTTTGTGTCTTTCCCTCCTTGTGCAATGTGTCGATGGTTGCCTTTTGGACAGCTGTCAAATCTGAAGTCTTCCCCATGTTTGTGTAGGCTTCAGAACTGGACTGAGAGACCATTTAAAGCCCTTTGCAGGTGTTTTGAGTTAATCAGCTGATTAGTTTGTGGCACCAGGTGTCTTCAAAATTTAACCCTTACACAATATTCTAATTTTGTGACACACGGAATTTTGGATTTTCATTTGTTGCCACTTCAAATCATCAAAATTAAATGAAATAAACATTTGAATGCATCAGTCTGTGTGCAATGAATAAATATAATGTACAAGTTACACCTTTTGAATGCAATTACTGAAATAAATCAAGTTTTTCAAAATATTCTAATTTACTGGCTTTTACCTGTATAGATAATAAAAAATGTGCGGCAGCAGTTTTTATGGATCTAACTAAAGCATTTGACACAATTAATCACAATATTTTCATCAAAAAACTAGAACGATATGGCATCAGAGGGTTAGTCTTAAACTGGATAAGAAGTTATCTAATGAACAGGAAACAATACGTGAAGGTAGGCGAACACACCTCTACAACGCTAAATATATCCTGTGGTGTACCTCAGGGATCAATACTAGGACCTCAATTATTCAATCTATATATAAATGACATTTGTAAAGTTACAAAAGATTTAAAGTTAGTATTATTTGCGGATGACACAACAGCGTTTTGTTCAGGAGAGAACACACAGAAGATACTACAAATAATAACAGAAGAAATTAACAAATTAAAAAGATGGTTTGACAAAAACAGATTATCGTTGAATCTCAGTACAACTAAAATAATGCTATTTGGTAACAGTAGAAGAGAAAGTCAAACACAAATACAAATAGACGGAATAGAAATTGAAAGAGTAAATGAAACCAAATTTCTAGGTATAATGATTGATGATAAGTTGAACTGGAAATCTCACGTAAAAAATATACAACATAAAGTAGCAAGAAACATGTCAATAATGAATAAAGCAAAACATGTTCTAGACAAAAAAATCACTTCATATTCTCTACTGCTCACTAGTGTTACCATATCTGAGTTATTGTGCAGAAATATGGGGAAATAACTACAAAAGTACACTTCATTCATTAACGGTGTTACAAAAAAGATCAGTTAGAATAATACATCATGTTGGATATAGAGAACACACAAATCCTTTATTTATTGAATCAAAGATACTGAAATTCTACGACATAGTGAATTTGCAAATGATGGGTTAAATAAGCTTTGCTTCTTCCTACTCCTTTTCGAACATGTTGAAAAGAGAAACTGGAGATTGTGATGTATCATGTTGTATAATTGCATGTTCGAAATAAACTCAAACTCAAACTCAAACTCAAACATCGGCACTGACATCCTCTCCTTAAATTAACGCCGTGTGCGTCTCTTCCAAGTGTATCGTCGCTACACGTTTGCCTCTCACACTTTATCTTATTTCTCCGAGGTACTGTAACAAACAGAAATTGAAAAATAGGACTGTTTTATGAAGGTGGCAGCATAGTTAAAATACAAAAAAAAGAAGTAAGTCTCAAAAAACTTCCCTGTGCTTTGTTGTTTGTATGACTGATTAAATAAAGTTAAAGTAGCAATGATTGTCACACACACACTAGTTGTGACGAAATGATTCCCTGAATTTGACCCATCACCCTTGATCACCCCCTGGGAGGTGAGGGGAGCAGTGAGCAGCAGCGGTGGCCGCGCCCGGAAATCATTTTTGGTGATTTAACCCCCAATCCCAACCCTTGATGCTGAGTGCCAAGCAGGGAGGTGACGGCTCCCATTTTTATAGTCTTTGGTATGACTCGGCCGGCCGGGGTTTGAACTCACAACCGACCCATCTCAAGAGTATCTTACCTGGATATAATGTATTGTTTAGTTTTGTTTGGAATCATTATCATAAGCCAGAAATAAAATAATTAGTCCTTGTTTTCAAATTAATTTATGGGTTATTATTGTTATTAAGTAGACAGTTATTATTATCACTACTAATATTATCATTATTATTATTCATATACAAACAAAAAGTGAGACTATTGGATGAGCGTGAAGCAGGGAAAGGGCGCCTGTCTTGATTGGATGTTACTGACGTCACGTTCCGCACATTAAATATGCGTGGTGGTCAAGCTAGCTCTGTTGTCAACGGGTACTAGGCGCCATTTAGCCTTTCTCCAAGAAAAAAAACGCCCTATGCTTGCGTCGTTTGCGGCTGTGCGAATCGTTCAAATTGCGAAAAGGATGAACGTTTCTTTAGAGTTCCTCGAGAGAATGCACAAAGTTCCAGTGATCACTTCGTTAAAGGTTTCTTCGATATGCTTTTAAAGTTTATTATATCCCATTTAAAGTATGCTCTTGATGTTATTTGTATTTCTTGAACACATGTTTGCTAGGAGTGTTTCCAAAAGCACCAACTCTGCGAGTCTTAATGAAAGAAAGCAAGTCTTAGCAAAACCTAAAAGAGTTAAGTTTTTACCAGAGGCAGCAATCATAAATTAATCTTTCAGCACATACACAATGTTGACATCTATAGTTATATTTTGATAAACAATCATAAATTAATATTTCGGCACATACACAATGTTGACATCTATAGTTATATTTTGATAAACAATCATACATGAATATTTCAGCACGTACACAATGTTGACATCTATAGTTATATTTTGATAAATAATCATAAATGAATCTTTCAGCACATACACAATGTTAACATCTATAGTTATATTTTGATAAACAATCATAAATGAATCTTTCAGCACATACACAATGTTGACATCTATAGTTATATTTTGATAAACAATCATAAATGAATCTTTCAGCACGTACACAATGTTGACATCTATAGTTATATTTTGATAAACAATCATAAATGAATCTTTCAGCACGTACACAATGTTAACATCTATAGTTGTATTTTGATAAACAATCATAAACGAATCTTTCAGCACATACACAATGTTGACATCTATAGTTATATTTTGATTAACAATCATAAATGAATCTTTCAGCACATACACAATGTTGACATATATAGTTATATTTTGATAAACAATCATACATGAATATTTCAGCACATACACAATGTTGACATCTATAGTTATATTTTGATCAACAATCATACATGAATATTTCAGCACGTACACAATGTTGACATACACAATGTTGAACCCTCGACCAAATAGAGAGTTAACCTGGATCTTAAGGCATGAGTGAGCTTCATTATTTACACATTCCGTTTGTTCCGTTGTGAAAAAAACAGGTAAATAAATCAAGGCTAACATTACATGATGTAAACTATGTTAAGTTTTACGAGCCCAGACTACTTTCCTCTTTTGAAAGAGTCGGCCAAGGGACTCCTTTGACGGTAAAGATGGTCGACCTCCGGGTGAGACCACCATTAGCCGTTTCCTCTCCATTCTAAACGAGCACGTCACCAATTAATGTAATTACCTCTGTCGGGTTCAAACACTGATGACATCTATTAAACAGACGAGAAGCAAGGAATCATGCAGAGACAAGAGTTCAATTTGGCTAAATGAGGAGACACGTGTTTTGGGCTGTATTCTAGTTCCGGATCCAAACTACGTTCTAAAAGTCCAGCCCGCGTGCTTCCTCTATTTATTTGGGAGGTCCCTGGTTACCGGGTCCCTCAGCCTTCCCGGTAAGGTCTATTCAGGTGTACTGGAGAGGAGGCTACGCCGGATAGTCGAACCTCGGATTCAGGAGGAACAGTGTGGTTTTCGACTTGGTCGTGGAACTGTGGACCAGCTCTATACTCTCGGCAGGGTCCTTGAGGGTGCATGGGAGTTTGCCCAACCAGTCTACATGTGCTTTGTGGACTTGGAGAAGGCATTCGACCGTGTACCCCGGGATGTCCTGTGGAGAGTGCTCAGAGAGTATGGGGTAACGGACTGTCTTATTGTGGCAGTTCGCTCCCTGTATGATCAGTGTCAGAGCTTGGTCCGGCAGTTAGTCGGACACGTTTCCAGTGAGGGTTGGACTCCGCCAAGGCTGCCCTTTGTCACCCATTCTGTTCATAATCTTTATGGACAGAATTTCTAGGCGCAGTCAGGGCGTTGAGGGTATCTGGTTTGGTGGCTGCAGGATTAGGTCACTGCTATTTGCAGATGATATGGTCCTGATGGCTTCCTCCGGCCAAGATCTTCAGCTCTCACTGGATCGGTTCGCAGCCGAGTGTGAAGCGACTGGGATGGGAATCAGCACCTCCAAGTCCGAGTCCATGGTTCTCTCCCGGAAAAGGGTGGAGTGCCATCTCCGGGTTGGGGAGGAGATCTTGCCCCAAGTGGAGGAGTTCAAGTACCTCGGAGTCTTGTTCACGAGTGGGGGAAGAGTGGATCGTGAGATCGACAGGCGGATCGGTGCGGCGTCTTCAGTAATGCGGACGCTGTATCGATCCGTTGTGGTGAAGAAGGAGCTGAGCCGGAAGGCAAAGCTCTCGATTTACCGGTCGATCTACGTTCCCATCCTCACCTATGATCATGAGCTTTGGGTCATGACCGAAAGGACAAGATCACGGGTACAAGCGGCCGAAATGAGTTTCCTCCGCCGAGTGGCGGGTCTCTCCCTTAGAGATAGGGTGAGAAGCTCTGTCATCCGGGAGGAGCTCAAAGTAAAGCCGCTGCTCCTCCACATGGAGAGGAGCCAGATGAGGTGGTTCGGGCATCTGGTCAGGATGCCACCCGAACGCCTCCCTAGGAAGGTGTTTCGGGCACGTCCGACCGGTAGGAGGCCACGGGGAAGACCCAGGACACGCTGGGAAGACTATCTCTCCCGGCTGGCCTGGGAACGCCTCGGGATCCCCCGGGAGGAGCTGGACGAAGTGGCTGGGGAGAGGGAAGTCTGGGCTTCCCTGCTTAAGCTGCTGCCCCCACGACCCGACCTCGGATAAGCGGAAGAAGATGGATGGATGGATGGATAGATGGTCCCTGGTTACATCACTGAAGCTGTCGCTGAGGGAAGGGTGCAATCTTGACAACTCCAGTTCGACACAATATATGATTGTACAAAAATGCAAATGTGTTGACGCTGGTGATATGGCCTTGTCTCTGCACTGTCTGCGTCACAATGGTGTTCGGCCTTGGCAGTCAGCAGGCCGTTTCCTGGACATAACACTTATACCAGACTGGCTTGCAATCTTTTGGACAGACAAAGAAAAATACCACTTCAGCACAATTGACACTAATTATAGCAACGGCCCTTAAGCATAAAAGTTGTGTGATAATATATACATAATTATTCTAACACCTGTCACGACCATAATGCATTTACACTGAGGTCAGTGATGCTTTTTTTTGGTACTTTAAACACCTCTAAATTTGCCTTTTAATTTGCCGTCAAGCCTCCAGTTGGTCAGGGGCGCCGCCTGCGAGCCTTCCCCCATCTGTCCGCTTCACACACGCCCGCTGATTATCGCCCCCATCTCGCCAGTGAGAACACCTGTTTACCTTTTCCAGGTGGGCCCGGGTCGCGGGACACCCCTTCAGTCTTGCACTACTTCCCAAACCGTCAGCATCTGCTCTCCCCCTCGCATCCCTCCATTGGCATTCCGCTCACATGGGCCCGTCTAATTAGAAGACAGGCAGATAGAGAAAAACATCCCCCGCCTTCATGTCTTTCCAAGGGTCTTATTTTCCTTGCAGCGAATGACTCAGGCAGAAGGGAAGCTTTTACTTATTTCTTCAGGACACAAAAGGATTTTGGCACAAATCCCAGGATGCTCATGAACCCTGCACAGGTACACTTGCCAAAGGGCTCGTTGACAGGTCTGCTACGGGAAGTGCTCCGCCCACGGAGGGGAGATGAGAACAGCGGAGGCGGCAAATGGCGATAAGGATGTCGTCCATCAGCATCCGCGGACAAGATATTAAACATAGTCAGCATAATCATTTCAGCGGTGCTACGGTGTACCGTATTTGTGTTTCCTACGCTGAGGTTGCAAGCCATTGTTGTGTGTCCTTGTTAAGGCCACAATATATGACAGACTTTTGCAGATAACAGGGCATTCTTTTTTTAAAGAAAGGAAACGACAATGAAAAAAAACAAACAATAGCACGCTGACAATTGCAGTATTGACCTGAATATGAAAGAAAAAGGCTGAAATAGACAGATTGTCTTGTGTTTGGGGTCTCAAGGTTGAGTTGGAATTTTAATTCCAGTCAAACACACGTAGAAAGTGCCTTTAAATTAACCCCCCTTTTACAAACCCCCCGTTTCCATATGGTGGTTCCTCTCTTTAAGAAGGGGAACCGGAGGGTGTGTTCTAACTATCGTGGGATCACACTCCTCAGCCTTCCCGGTAAGGTCTATTCAGGTGTACTGGAGAGGAGGCTACGCCGGATAGTCGAACCTCGGATTCAGGAGGAACAGTGTGGTTTTCGTCCTGGTCGTGGAACTGTGGACCAGCTCTATACTCTTGGCAGGGTCCTTGAGGGTGCATGGGAGTTTGCCCAACCAGTCTACATGTGTTTTGTGGACTTGGAGAAGGCATTCCACCGTGTCCCTCGGGAAGTCCTGTGGGGAGTGCTCAGAGAGTATGGGGTATCGGACTGTCTGATTTTGGCGGTCCGCTCCCTGTATGATCAGTGTCAGAGCTTGGTCCGCATTGCCGGCAGTAAGTCGGACACGTTTCCGGTGAGGGTTGGACTCCGCCAAGGCTGCCCTTTGTCACCGATTCTGTTCATAACTTTTATGGACAGAATTTCTAGGCGCAGTCAAGGCGTTGAGGGGATCTGGTTTGGTGGCTGCAGGATTAGGTCTCTGCTTTTTGCAGATGATGTGGTCCTGATGGCTTCATCTGGCCAGGATCTTCAGCTCTCGCTGGATCGGTTCGCAGCCGAGTGTGAAGCGACTGGGATGAGAATCAGCACCTCCAAGTCCGAGTCCATGGTTCTCGCCCGGAAAAGGGTGGAATGCCATCTTCGGGTTGGGGAGGAGACCCTGCCCCAAGTGGAGGAGTTCAAGTACCTCGGAGTCTTGTTCACGAGTGAGGGAAGAGTGGATCGTGAGATCGACAGGCGGATCGGTGCGGCATCTTCAGTAATGCGGACGCTGTATCGATCCATTGTGGTGAAGAAGGAGCTGAGCCGGAAGGCAAAGCTCTCAATTTACCGGTCGATCTACGTTCCCATCCTCACCTATGGTCATGAGCTTTGGGTTATGACCGAAAGGACAAGATCACGGGTACAAGCGGCCCAAATGAGTTTCCTCCGCCGGGTGGCGGGGCTCTCCCTTAGAGATAGGGTGAGAAGCTCTGCCATCCGGGGGGAGCTCAAAGTAAAGCCACTGCTCCTCCACATGGAGAGGAGCCAGATGAGGTGGTTCGGGCATCTGGTCAGGATGCCACCCGATCGCCTCCCTCGGGAGGTGTTTAGGGCACGTCCCACCGGTAGGAGGCCACGGGGAAGACCCAGGACACGTTGGGAAGACTATGTCTCCCGGCTGGCCTGGGAACGCCTCGGGATCCCCCGGGAGGAGCTGGACGAAGTGGCTGGGGAGAGGGAAGTCTGGGCTTCCCTGCTTAGGCTGCTGCCCCCACGACCCGACCTCGGATAGGCGGAGGAAGATGGATGGATGGATGGATGGTTTCCATATGAGTTGGGAAATTGTGTTAGATGTAAATATAAACGGAATACAATGATTTGCAAATCCTTTTCAACCCATATTCAGTTGAATATGCTACAAAGACAACATATTTGATGTTCAAACTCATAAACTTTTTTTTTTTTTGCAAATAATAATTAACTTAGAATTTCATGGCTGCAACACGTGCCAAAGTAGTTGGGAAAGGGCATGTTCACCACTGTGTTACATGGCCTTTCCTTTTAACAACACTCAGTAAAGGTTTGGGAACTGAGGAGACACATTTTTGAAGCTTCTCAGGTGGAATTCTTTCCCATTCTTGCTTGATGTACAGCTTAAGTTGTTCAACAGTCCGGGGGTCTCCGTTGTGCTATTTTAGGCTTCATAATGCGCCACACATTTTCAATGTCTGGACTACAGGCAGGCCAGTCGAGTACCCGCACTCTTTTACTATGAAGCCACGTTGATGTAACACGTGGCTTGGCATTGTCTTGCTGAAATAAGCAGGGGCGTCCATGGTAACGTTGCTTGGATGGCAACATATGTTGCTCCAAAACCTGTGTGTACCTTTCAGCATTAATGGTGCCTTCACAAATGTGTAAGTTACCCATATCTTGGGCACTAATACACCCCCATACCATCACACATGCTGGCTTTTCCACTTTGCGCCTATAACAATCCGGATGGTTCTTTTCCTCTTTGGTCTGGAGGACACGACGTCCACAGTTTCCAAAAACAATTTGAAATGTGGACTCGTCAGACCACAGAACACTTTTCCACTTTGTATCAGTCCATCTTAGATGAGCTCAGGCCCAGCGAAGCCAACGGCGTTTCTGGGTGTTGTTGATAAACGGTTTTCGCCTTGCATAGGAGAGTTTTAACTTGCACTTACAGATGTAGCGACCAACTGTAGTTACTGACAGTGGGTTTCTGAAGTGTTCCTGAGCCCATGTGGTGATATCCTTTACACACTGATGTCGCTTGTTGATGCAGTACAGCCTGAGGGATGGAAGGTCACGGGCTTAGCTGCTTACGTGCAGTGATTTCTCCAGATTCTCTGAACCCTTTGATGATATTACGCACCGTAGATGGTGAAATCCCTAAATTCCTTGCAATAGCTGCTTGAGAAAGGTTTTTCTTAAACTGTTCAACAATTTGCTCACGCATTTGTTGACAAAGTGGTGACCCTCGCCCCATCCTTGTTTGTGAATGACTGAGCATTTCATGGAATCTACTTTTATACCCAATCATGGCACCCACCCGTTCCCAATTAGCCTGCACACCTGTGGGATGTTCCAAATAAGTGTTTGATGAGCATTCCTCAACTTTATCAGTATTTATTGCCACCTTTCCCAACTTCTTTGTCACGTGTTGCTGCCATCAAATTCTAAAGTTAATGATTATTAGTTTATGAGTTTGAACATCAAATATGTTGTCTTTGTAGCATATTCAACTGAATATGGGTTGAAAATGATTTGCAAATCATTGTATTCCGTTTATTTTTACATCTAACACAATTTCCCAACTCATATGGAAACGGGGTTTGTAGACCAGTTGATCTGCCGTTTCTTTTCTGCTCTGGCCTCCTCTCCTTCGTGGAAAGGGTGGGGGCGTCTGACCTGTCCCCGCTCGGGATGGTCTCCTGCTGGCCCCCACTATGGACCGGACTCTTACTACTCAGTCTCCGTTCTAATTCATCCCAAAGGTGTTCTATCGGGGTTCAGGTCAGGACTCTGTGCAGGCCAGTCAAGTTCATCCACACCAGACTCTGTCATCCATGTCTTTATGGACCTTGGTTTGTGCAGTCATGTTGGAAGAGGAAGGGGCCAGCTCCAAACTGTTCCCCACAAGGTTGGGAGCATGGAATTGTCCAAAACTGTTTTGGTATCCTGGAGCATTCAAAGTTCCTTTCACTGGAACTAACTCCTGAAAAACAACCCCACACCATAATTTCTCCTCCACCAAATTTCACACTGGGCACAATGCAGTCCGAAATGTAGCGTTCCCCTGGCAACCTCCAAACCCAGACTGGTCCATCAGATTGCCAGATGGAAAAGTGTGATTCATCAGTCCAGAGAAGGCTCTAGAGTCCAGTGGGGACGTACTTTACGCCACTGCATCCCACGCTTTGCATTGGACTTGGAGATGCATGGCTTAGATGCAGCTGCCCGGCCATGAAAACCCATACCGTGAAGCTCTCTGCGTACTGTACGTTGGTCACATGAAGTTTGGAGCTCTGTAGCAACTGACTGCGCAGAAAGTCTTTGAAATATGCGCCTCCGCATCCGCCGACCCCTCTCTGTCAGTTTACGTGGCCTACCACTTGGTGGCTGAGTTGCTGTTGTTCCCAAACTCTTCACTTTTCTTGTAATAAAGTTGACTTTGGAATATTTAGGAGCGAGGAATATTTCACGACTGGATTTGTTGCACAGGTAGGCATCCTATGACTGTTCCACGCTTTGCATTGGACTTGGTGATGTACGGCTTAGATGCAGCTGCTCGGCCATGGAAACCCAGCTCCCTGCGTACTGTACGTGGGCTAACTGGAAGGTTTGATTTGATTTTGATTAGATTTTTATTAAGGATCCCCATTAGCTGGTTGCCTCAACAACCCACTAG